>NW_027675516.1:1270000-1339932 GCF_965601325.2 Salmo salar | reverse complement strand
AACACCCCTAGAACAGCTAGATGGAGGAGAGAGTCTGGACTAATGATAACACCCCTAGAACAGCTAGATGGAGGAGAGAGTCTGGACTAATGATAACACCCCCTAGAACAGCTAGATGGAGGAGAGAGTCTGGACTAATGATAACACCCCTAGAACAGCTAGATGGAGGAGAGAGTCTGGACTAATGATAACACCCCTAGAACAGCTAGATGGAGGAGAGAGTCTGGACTAATGATAACACCCCCCTAGAACAGCTAGATGGAGGAGAGAGTCTGGACTAATGATAACACCCCTAGAACAGCTAGATGGAGGAGAGAGTCTGGACTAATGATAACACCCCCTAGAACAGCTAGATGGAGGAGAGAGTCTGGACTAATGATAACACCCCCTAGAACAGCTAGATGGAGGAGAGAGTCTGGACTAATGATAACACCCCCTAGAACAGCTAGATGGAGGAGAGAGTCTGGACTAATGATAACACCCCTAGAACAGCTAGATGGAGGAGAGAGTCTGGACTAATGATAACACCCCTAGAACAGCTAGATGGAGGAGAGAGTCTGGACTAATGATAACACCCCCTAGAACAGCTAGATGGAGGAGAGAGTCTGGACTAATGATAACACCCCCTAGAACAGCTAGATGGAGGAGAGAGTCTGGACTAATGATAACACCCCCTAGAACAGCTAGATGGAGGAGAGAGTCTGGACTAATGATAACACCCCCTAGAACAGCTAGATGGAGGAGAGAGTCTGGACTAATGATAACACCCCTAGAACAGCTAGATGGAGGAGAGAGTCTGGACTAATGATAACACCCCCTAGAACAGCTAGATGGAGGAGAGAGTCTGGACTAATGATAACACCCCCTAGAACAGCTAGATGGAGGAGAGAGTCTGGACTAATGATAACACCCCTAGAACAGCTAGATGGAGGAGAGAGTCTGGACTAATGATAACACCCCCTAGAACAGCTAGATGGAGGAGAGAGTCTGGACTAATGATAACACCCCCTAGAACAGCTAGATGGAGGAGAGAGTCTGGACTAATGATAACACCCCCTAGAACAGCTAGATGGAGGAGAGAGTCTGGACTAATGATAACACCCCCTAGAACAGCTAGATGGAGGAGAGAGTCTGGACTAATGATAACACCCCTAGAACAGCTAGATGGAGGAGAGAGTCTGGACTAATGATAACACCCCCTAGAACAGCTAGATGGAGGAGAGAGTCTGGACTAATGATAACACCCCCTAGAACAGCTAGATGGAGGAGAGAGTCTGGACTAATGATAACACCCCCTAGAACAGCTAGATGGAGGAGAGAGTCTGGACTAATGATAACACCCCCTAGAACAGCTAGATGGAGGAGAGAGTCTGGACTAATGATAACACCCCTAGAACAGCTAGATGGAGGAGAGAGTCTGGACTAATGATAACACCCCCTAGAACAGCTAGATGGAGGAGAGAGTCTGGACTAATGATAACACCCCTAGAACAGCTAGATGGAGGAGAGAGTCTGGACTAATGATAACACCCCTAGAACAGCTAGATGGAGGAGAGAGTCTGGACTAATGATAACACCCCTAGAACAGCTAGATGGAGGAGAGAGTCTGGACTAATGATAACACCCCCTAGAACAGCTAGATGGAGGAGAGAGTCTGGACTAATGATAACACCCCTAGAACAGCTAGATGGAGGAGAGAGTCTGGACTAATGATAACACCCCTAGAACAGCTAGATGGAGGAGAGAGTCTGGACTAATGATAACACCCCTAGAACAGCTAGATGGAGGAGAGAGTCTGGACTAATGATAACACCCCCCTAGAACAGCTAGATGGAGGAGAGAGTCTGGACTAATGATAACACCCCTAGAACAGCTAGATGGAGGAGAGAGTCTGGACTAATGATAACACCCCTAGAACAGCTAGATGGAGGAGAGAGTCTGGACTAATGATAACACCCCCTAGAACAGCTAGATGGAGGAGAGAGTCTGGACTAATGATAACACCCCTAGAACAGCTAGATGGAGGAGAGAGTCTGGACTAATGATAACACCCCTAGAACAGCTAGATGGAGGAGAGAGTCTGGACTAATGATAACACCCCCTAGAACAGCTAGATGGAGGAGAGAGTCTGGACTAATGATAACACCCCTAGAACAGCTAGATGGAGGAGAGAGTCTGGACTAATGATAACACCCCCTAGAACAGCTAGATGGAGGAGAGAGTCTGGACTAATGATAACACCCCTAGAACAGCTAGATGGAGGAGAGAGTCTGGACTAATGATAACACCCCTAGAACAGCTAGATGGAGGAGAGAGTCTGGACTAATGATAACACCCCTAGAACAGCTAGATGGAGGAGAGAGTCTGGACTAATGATAACACCCCCTAGAACAGCTAGATGGAGGAGAGAGTCTGGACTAATGATAACACCCCTAGAACAGCTAGATGGAGGAGAGAGTCTGGACTAATGATAACACCCCCTAGAACAGCTAGATGGAGGAGAGAGTCTGGACTAATGATAACACCCCTAGAACAGCTAGATGGAGGAGAGAGTCTGGACTAATGATAACACCCCTAGAACAGCTAGATGGAGGAGAGAGTCTGGACTAATGATAACACCCCCTAGAACAGCTAGATGGAGGAGAGAGTCTGGACTAATGATAACACCCCCTAGAACAGCTAGATGGAGGAGAGAGTCTGGACTAATGATAACACCCCCTAGAACAGCTAGATGGAGGAGAGAGTCTGGACTAATGATAACACCCCTAGAACAGCTAGATGGAGGAGAGAGTCTGGACTAATGATAACACCCCCTAGAACAGCTAGATGGAGGAGAGAGTCTGGACTAATGATAACACCCCCTAGAACAGCTAGATGGAGGAGAGAGTCTGGACTAATGATAACACCCCCTAGAACAGCTAGATGGAGGAGAGAGTCTGGACTAATGATAACACCCCTAGAACAGCTAGATGGAGGAGAGAGTCTGGACTAATGATAACACCCCTAGAACAGCTAGATGGAGGAGAGAGTCTGGACTAATGATAACACCCCCTAGAACAGCTAGATGGAGGAGAGAGTCTGGACTAATGATAACACCCCTAGAACAGCTAGATGGAGGAGAGAGTCTGGACTAATGATAACACCCCCTAGAACAGCTAGATGGAGGAGAGAGTCTGGACTAATGATAACACCCCCTAGAACAGCTAGATGGAGGAGAGAGTCTGGACTAATGATAACACCCCTAGAACAGCTAGATGGAGGAGAGAGTCTGGACTAATGATAACACCCCTAGAACAGCTAGATGGAGGAGAGAGTCTGGACTAATGATAACACCCCTAGAACAGCTAGATGGAGGAGAGAGTCTGGACTAATGATAACACCCCCTAGAACAGCTAGATGGAGGAGAGAGTCTGGACTAATGATAACACCCCTAGAACAGCTAGATGGAGGAGAGAGTCTGGACTAATGATAACACCCCTAGAACAGCTAGATGGAGGAGAGAGTCTGGACTAATGATAACACCCCCTAGAACAGCTAGATGGAGGAGAGAGTCTGGACTAATGATAACACCCCTAGAACAGCTAGATGGAGGAGAGAGTCTGGACTAATGATAACACCCCCTAGAACAGCTAGATGGAGGAGAGAGTCTGGACTAATGATAACACCCCCTAGAACAGCTAGATGGAGGAGAGAGTCTGGACTAATGATAACACCCCCTAGAACAGCTAGATGGAGGAGAGAGTCTGGACTAATGATAACACCCCCTAGAACAGCTAGATGGAGGAGAGAGTCTGGACTAATGATAACACCCCTAGAACAGCTAGATGGAGGAGAGAGTCTGGACTAATGATAACACCCCTAGAACAGCTAGATGGAGGAGAGAGTCTGGACTAATGATAACACCCCTAGAACAGCTAGATGGAGGAGAGAGTCTGGACTAATGATAACACCCCCTAGAACAGCTAGATGGAGGAGAGAGTCTGGACTAATGATAACACCCCCCTAGAACAGCTAGATGGAGGAGAGAGTCTGGACTAATGATAACACCCCTAGAACAGCTAGATGGAGGAGAGAGTCTGGACTAATGATAACACCCCTAGAACAGCTAGATGGAGGAGAGAGTCTGGACTAATGATAACACCCCCTAGAACAGCTAGATGGAGGAGAGAGTCTGGACTAATGATAACACCCCTAGAACAGCTAGATGGAGGAGAGAGTCTGGACTAATGATAACACCCCCTAGAACAGCTAGATGGAGGAGAGAGTCTGGACTAATGATAACACCCCTAGAACAGCTAGATGGAGGAGAGAGTCTGGACTAATGATAACACCCCTAGAACAGCTAGATGGAGGAGAGAGTCTGGACTAATGATAACACCCCCTAGAACAGCTAGATGGAGGAGAGAGTCTGGACTAATGATAACACCCCTAGAACAGCTAGATGGAGGAGAGAGTCTGGACTAATGATAACACCCCTAGAACAGCTAGATGGAGGAGAGAGTCTGGACTAATGATAACACCCCCTAGAACAGCTAGATGGAGGAGAGAGTCTGGACTAATGATAACACCCCCTAGAACAGCTAGATGGAGGAGAGAGTCTGGACTAATGATAACACCCCCTAGAACAGCTAGATGGAGGAGAGAGTCTGGACTAATGATAACACCCCTAGAACAGCTAGATGGAGGAGAGAGTCTGGACTAATGATAACACCCCCCTAGAACAGCTAGATGGAGGAGAGAGTCTGGACTAATGATAACACCCCCTAGAACAGCTAGATGGAGGAGAGAGTCTGGACTAATGATAACACCCCCTAGAACAGCTAGATGGAGGAGAGAGTCTGGACTAATGATAACACCCCTAGAACAGCTAGATGGAGGAGAGAGTCTGGACTAATGATAACACCCCTAGAACAGCTAGATGGAGGAGAGAGTCTGGACTAATGATAACACCCCCTAGAACAGCTAGATGGAGGAGAGAGTCTGGACTAATGATAACACCCCTAGAACAGCTAGATGGAGGAGAGAGTCTGGACTAATGATAACACCCCCCTAGAACAGCTAGATGGAGGAGAGAGTCTGGACTAATGATAACACCCCCTAGAACAGCTAGATGGAGGAGAGAGTCTGGACTAATGATAACACCCCCTAGAACAGCTAGATGGAGGAGAGAGTCTGGACTAATGATAACACCCCTAGAACAGCTAGATGGAGGAGAGAGTCTGGACTAATGATAACACCCCTAGAACAGCTAGATGGAGGAGAGAGTCTGGACTAATGATAACACCCCTAGAACAGCTAGATGGAGGAGAGAGTCTGGACTAATGATAACACCCCCTAGAACAGCTAGATGGAGGAGAGAGTCTGGACTAATGATAACACCCCCTAGAACAGCTAGATGGAGGAGAGAGTCTGGACTAATGATAACACCCCTAGAACAGCTAGATGGAGGAGAGAGTCTGGACTAATGATAACACCCCTAGAACAGCTAGATGGAGGAGAGAGTCTGGACTAATGATAACACCCCTAGAACAGCTAGATGGAGGAGAGAGTCTGGACTAATGATAACACCCCCTAGAACAGCTAGATGGAGGAGAGAGTCTGGACTAATGATAACACCCCTAGAACAGCTAGATGGAGGAGAGAGTCTGGACTAATGATAACACCCCCCTAGAACAGCTAGATGGAGGAGAGAGTCTGGACTAATGATAACACCCCTAGAACAGCTAGATGGAGGAGAGAGTCTGGACTAATGATAACACCCCCTAGAACAGCTAGATGGAGGAGAGAGTCTGGACTAATGATAACACCCCCCTAGAACAGCTAGATGGAGGAGAGAGTCTGGACTAATGATAACACCCCTAGAACAGCTAGATGGAGGAGAGAGTCTGGACTAATGATAACACCCCTAGAACAGCTAGATGGAGGAGAGAGTCTGGACTAATGATAACACCCCTAGAACAGCTAGATGGAGGAGAGAGTCTGGACTAATGATAACACCCCTAGAACAGCTAGATGGAGGAGAGAGTCTGGACTAATGATAACACCCCTAGAACAGCTAGATGGAGGAGAGAGTCTGGACTAATGATAACACCCCTAGAACAGCTAGATGGAGGAGAGAGTCTGGACTAATGATAACACCCCCTAGAACAGCTAGATGGAGGAGAGAGTCTGGACTAATGATAACACCCCCTAGAACAGCTAGATGGAGGAGAGAGTCTGGACTAATGATAACACCCCCTAGAACAGCTAGATGGAGGAGAGAGTCTGGACTAATGATAACACCCCCTAGAACAGCTAGATGGAGGAGAGAGTCTGGACTAATGATAACACCCCCTAGAACAGCTAGATGGAGGAGAGAGTCTGGACTAATGATAACACCCCCCTAGAACAGCTAGATGGAGGAGAGAGTCTGGACTAATGATAACACCCCCTAGAACAGCTAGATGGAGGAGAGAGTCTGGACTAATGATAACACCCCTAGAACAGCTAGATGGAGGAGAGAGTCTGGACTAATGATAACACCCCCCTAGAACAGCTAGATGGAGGAGAGAGTCTGGACTAATGATAACACCCCTAGAACAGCTAGATGGAGGAGAGAGTCTGGACTAATGATAACACCCCTAGAACAGCTAGATGGAGGAGAGAGTCTGGACTAATGATAACACCCCCTAGAACAGCTAGATGGAGGAGAGAGTCTGGACTAATGATAACACCCCCTAGAACAGCTAGATGGAGGAGAGAGTCTGGACTAATGATAACACCCCTAGAACAGCTAGATGGAGGAGAGAGTCTGGACTAATGATAACACCCCTAGAACAGCTAGATGGAGGAGAGAGTCTGGACTAATGATAACACCCCTAGAACAGCTAGATGGAGGAGAGAGTCTGGACTAATGATAACACCCCTAGAACAGCTAGATGGAGGAGAGAGTCTGGACTAATGATAACACCCCCTAGAACAGCTAGATGGAGGAGAGAGTCTGGACTAATGATAACACCCCTAGAACAGCTAGATGGAGGAGAGAGTCTGGACTAATGATAACACCCCCTAGAACAGCTAGATGGAGGAGAGAGTCTGGACTAATGATAACACCCCCTAGAACAGCTAGATGGAGGAGAGAGTCTGGACTAATGATAACACCCCTAGAACAGCTAGATGGAGGAGAGAGTCTGGACTAATGATAACACCCCTAGAACAGCTAGATGGAGGAGAGAGTCTGGACTAATGATAACACCCCTAGAACAGCTAGATGGAGGAGAGAGTCTGGACTAATGATAACACCCCTAGAACAGCTAGATGGAGGAGAGAGTCTGGACTAATGATAACACCCCCCTAGAACAGCTAGATGGAGGAGAGAGTCTGGACTAATGATAACACCCCTAGAACAGCTAGATGGAGGAGAGAGTCTGGACTAATGATAACACCCCCTAGAACAGCTAGATGGAGGAGAGAGTCTGGACTAATGATAACACCCCCTAGAACAGCTAGATGGAGGAGAGAGTCTGGACTAATGATAACACCCCTAGAACAGCTAGATGGAGGAGAGAGTCTGGACTAATGATAACACCCCCCTAGAACAGCTAGATGGAGGAGAGAGTCTGGACTAATGATAACACCCCCTAGAACAGCTAGATGGAGGAGAGAGTCTGGACTAATGATAACACCCCCTAGAACAGCTAGATGGAGGAGAGAGTCTGGACTAATGATAACACCCCTAGAACAGCTAGATGGAGGAGAGAGTCTGGACTAATGATAACACCCCTAGAACAGCTAGATGGAGGAGAGAGTCTGGACTAATGATAACACCCCTAGAACAGCTAGATGGAGGAGAGAGTCTGGACTAATGATAACACCCCCTAGAACAGCTAGATGGAGGAGAGAGTCTGGACTAATGATAACACCCCTAGAACAGCTAGATGGAGGAGAGAGTCTGGACTAATGATAACACCCCCTAGAACAGCTAGATGGAGGAGAGAGTCTGGACTAATGATAACACCCCCCTAGAACAGCTAGATGGAGGAGAGAGTCTGGACTAATGATAACACCCCTAGAACAGCTAGATGGAGGAGAGAGTCTGGACTAATGATAACACCCCCTAGAACAGCTAGATGGAGGAGAGAGTCTGGACTAATGATAACACCCCCCTAGAACAGCTAGATGGAGGAGAGAGTCTGGACTAATGATAACACCCCCTAGAACAGCTAGATGGAGGAGAGAGTCTGGACTAATGATAACACCCCTAGAACAGCTAGATGGAGGAGAGAGTCTGGACTAATGATAACACCCCCCTAGAACAGCTAGATGGAGGAGAGAGTCTGGACTAATGATAACACCCCTAGAACAGCTAGATGGAGGAGAGAGTCTGGACTAATGATAACACCCCTAGAACAGCTAGATGGAGGAGAGAGTCTGGACTAATGATAACACCCCTAGAACAGCTAGATGGAGGAGAGAGTCTGGACTAATGATAACACCCCCCTAGAACAGCTAGATGGAGGAGAGAGTCTGGACTAATGATAACACCCCCCTAGAACAGCTAGATGGAGGAGAGAGTCTGGACTAATGATAACACCCCTAGAACAGCTAGATGGAGGAGAGAGTCTGGACTAATGATAACACCCCCTAGAACAGCTAGATGGAGGAGCGAGTCTGGACTAATGATAACACCCCCCTAGAACAGCTAGATGGAGGAGAGAGTCTGGACTAATGATAACACCCCTAGAACAGCTAGATGGAGGAGAGAGTCTGGACTAATGATAACACCCCCCTAGAACAGCTAGATGGAGGAGAGAGTCTGGACTAATGATAACACCCCTAGAACAGCTAGATGGAGGAGAGAGTCTGGACTAATGATAACACCCCCCTAGAACAGCTAGATGGAGGAGAGAGTCTGGACTAATGATAACACCCCCTAGAACAGCTAGATGGAGGAGAGAGTCTGGACTAATGATAACACCCCCTAGAACAGCTAGATGGAGGAGAGAGTCTGGACTAATGATAACACCCCTAGAACAGCTAGATGGAGGAGAGAGTCTGGACTAATGATAACACCCCCCTAGAACAGCTAGATGGAGGAGAGAGTCTGGACTAATGATAACACCCCCTAGAACAGCTAGATGGAGGAGAGAGTCTGGACTAATGATAACACCCCTAGAACAGCTAGATGGAGGAGAGAGTCTGGACTAATGATAACACCCCTAGAACAGCTAGATGGAGGAGAGAGTCTGGACTAATGATAACACCCCTAGAACAGCTAGATGGAGGAGAGAGTCTGGACTAATGATAACACCCCTAGAACAGCTAGATGGAGGAGAGAGTCTGGACTAATGATAACACCCCTAGAACAGCTAGATGGAGGAGAGAGTCTGGACTAATGATAACACCCCCTAGAACAGCTAGATGGAGGAGAGAGTCTGGACTAATGATAACACCCCTAGAACAGCTAGATGGAGGAGAGAGTCTGGACTAATGATAACACCCCTAGAACAGCTACCTCCTGATGTATCTCGTATTGCACAAGTTGACTACAGGTATTAACTTAAAAAAGTAGCAAAAAAATATTCTAATTTATTGAAAAAATCTTTAAATAAATAGTTACCGTATTGAAAAAAAAAAAAACATCCCGTGGCTTTTCCCAAATAAATCTAATTTTATTCATCACGTACACGTGTTTAGCAGGTGTTAATGCGAGTGTAGTGAAATGCTTGTGCTTCTAGTTCCGACAGTGCAGTAATATCTAACAATTCCACAACAACTACCTAATACACACAAATCTAAGTAAAGGAATTAATTAAGGAATTAAGAATATATAAATATTTGAACCCTACTGGGCTTAACATGTCAACGATATAAAAACTCTCATTACTCAGAACAATATAAACACAACATGTAAAGTGTTGGTCCCATGTTTCATGAGAAATTAAAGATCCCAGAAATGTTCCATACGCACAAAAAGCGTATTTCTCTCAAATGTTTTGCACAAATTTGTTGTTTTGCACAAATGTTTCTCCTTCGCCAAGATAATCCATCCACCTGACAGGTGTGGCCTATCAAGAAGATGATTAAACAGCATGATCATTACACAGGTGCACCTTGTGCTGAGGACAATAAAAAGGCCACCTTAAAAAATGTTTTGGCAGTTTTGTCACATAACACAATGCCACAGATATCTCAAGTTTTGAGGGAGCGTACAATTGGCATGCTGACTGCAGGAATGTCCAACAGAGATGTTGTTAGATAATTTAAATGTTAATTTCTCTGCCATATGCCAGCCTCCGCCGTTTTCGAGAACAGACCGTGTGTATGGCATCGTGTGGTCGAGCGGGTTAGTTGATGTCAACGTTGTGAACAGAGTGCAACATGGGATACGGACAACAAATCACAATTACATTTTATCGATGGAAATTTGAATCTAACAGAAATACAGTGACGAGGTCCTGAGGCCCATTTTATTAAGGTATCTGTTACCAACAAATGCATATCTGTATTCCCAGTCATGTGAAATTCATAGATTTAGGACCAAATGAATTTATTTAAAATGGACTGATTTCCTCATATGAACTGTAACTCAGTAAAAATCTTTGAAAATGTTGTTTGGACAAAACGCACCACAGAAGAAGAGCGGAGCTGGGAACGCTTAACAGGCTGAGTCACTCTGTTACCATGGCACCACGTCCACTGGTCAGCGCTCACACAGCCTTAGATTAATAGGAGGGGGAACAAGATACACACTGTACCAACACACACACACACACACACACACTGTACCAACACACACACACTGCACCAACACACACACACTGCACCAACACACACACACTGCACCAACACACACACACTGCACCAACACACACACACACACACACACTGTACCAACACACACACTGTACCAACACACACACACACACACACACACACACACACACACAGTACCAACACACACACACACTACCAACACACACACACACACACACACACACACACGGCACCAACACTTTCTCACACACACAATGTGCGTACACACACCCTCTCCTCACGCCCCCACACACAGCAGCTGTCACACACAGAGGGTTGGGCTTGTTAGGGAGGGTGGCGTGTGTGTGTGTGTGTGTGTGTGTGTGTGTGTGTGTGTGTGTGTGTGTGTGTGTGTGTGTGTGTGTGTGTGTCATGGCATGTTAAAATACCCAGGGTCTGACGTCACTCTATATAAACAAACAGCTCTACCTCTAAACCCAACAAGACACACAGCTCTACGGTAGAATTTCACCAGGGATTAAATATCCTTCATTCTGGAGAGGAGAGGAAGAGGAGAAGGTGAGTCACCAGAGATTAAATATCCTTCATTCTGGAGAGGAAGAGGAGAAGGTGAGTCACCAGAGATTAAATATCCTTCATTCTGGAGAGGAAGAGGAGAAGGTGAGTCACCAGAGATTAAATATCCTTCATTCTGGAGAGGAAGAGGAGAAGGTGAGACACCAGAGATTAAATATCCTTCATTCAGGAGAGGAGAGGAAGAGGAGAAGGTGAATCACCAGGGATTAAATATCCTTCATTCTGGAGAGGAAGAGGAGAAGGTGAGACACCAGAGATTAAATATCCTTCATTCTGGAGAGGAAGAGGAGAAGGTGAGACACCAGAGATTAAATATCCTTCATTCAGGAGAGGAGAGGAAGAGGAGAAGGTGAGACACCAGAGATTAAATATCCTTCATTCTGGAGAGGAAGAGGAGAAGGTGAGACACCAGAGATTAAATATCCTTCATTCTGGAGAGGAAGAGGAGAAGGTGGGACACCAGAGATTAAATATCCTTCATTCTGGAGAGGAAGAGGAGAAGGTGAGACACCAGAGATTAAATATCCTTCATTCAGGAGAGGAAGAGGAGAAGGTGAGACACCAGAGATTAAATATCCTTCATTCTGGAGAGGAAGAGGAGAAGGTGAGACACCAGAGATTAAATATCCTTCATTCAGGAGAGGAGAGGAAGAGGAGAAGGTGAGACACCAGAGATTAAATATCCTTCATTCTGGAGAGGAAGAGGAGAAGGTGAGACACCAGAGATTAAATATCCTTCATTCTGGAGAGGAAGAGGAGAAGGTGAGACACCAGAGATAAATATCCTTCATTCAGGAGAGGAAGAGGAGAAGGTGAGACACCAGAGATTAAATATCCTTCATTCTGGAGAGGAAGAGGAGAAGGTGAATCACCAGAGATTAAATATCCTTCATTCTGGAGAGGAGAGGAAGAGGAGAAGGTGAATCACCAGAGATTAAATATCCTTCATTCTGGAGAGGAGAGGAAGAGGAGAAGGTGAGACACCAGGGATTAAATATCCTTCATTCTGGAGAGGAGAGGAAGAGGAGAAGGTGAATCACCAGGGATTAAATATCCTTCATTCTGGAGAGGAAGAGGAGAAGGTGAGACACCAGAGATTAAATATCCTTCATTCTAGGAGAGGAAGAGGAGAAGGTGAGACACCAGAGATTAAATATCCTTCATTCAGGAGAGGAGAGGAAGAGGAGAAGGTGAGACACCAGAGATTAAATATCCTTCATTCTGGAGAGGAAGAGGAGAAGGTGAGACACCAGAGATTAAATATCCTTCATTCTGGAGAGGAAGAGGAGAAGGTGAGACACCAGAGATTAAATATCCTTCATTCTGGAGAGGAAGAGGAGAAGGTGAGACACCAGAGATTAAATATCCTTCATTCTGGAGAGGAAGAGGAGAAGGTGAGACACCAGAGATTAAATATCCTTCATTCTGGAGAGGAAGAGGAGAAGGTGAGACACCAGAGATTAAATATCCTTCATTCTGGAGGAGGGAAGAGGAGAAGGTGAGACACCAGAGATTAAATATCCTTCATTCAGGAGAGGAGAGGAAGAGGAGAAGGTGAGACACCAGAGATTAAATATCCTTCATTCTGGAGAGGAAGAGGAGAAGGTGAATCACCAGGGATTAAATATCCTTCATTCTGGAGAGGAAGAGGAGAAGGTGAGACACCAGAGATAAATATCCTTCATTCAGGAGAGGAAGAGGAAGAGGAGAAGGTGAATCACCAGAGATAAATATCCTTCATTCTGAACAAAATGGCTCCTCTCCTGGAAAAGCATTTCAACTGCCAAACTGTTTTGCAACACTCACCCACCTCGTCTCCAATCCCCCGAAGCTACAAACCACACAAGTGTTTTGAGATGGTTGTGGAGCTGAGAAATCAGATCACTTCTGATGACCAGCAAGAAAACACACACACACACACACACACACACACACACACACACACACACACACACACACACACACACACACACACACACACACACACACACACACACACACACACACACACACACACACACACACACACACACGATTCCCCTACGTTACATAGGACAGTACTTCTACCCTAGAATGAACGACATGCATCTTCAAGCGATCCATTGATAGGACAGGCCTCTGGCCGGGTGCCAAACAACAACGGCCTCTCGCCGGGCGCCAAACAACAACGGCCTCTCGCCGGGCGCCAAACAACACTAGCCTCTCGCCGGGCGCCAAACAACACTAGCCTCTCGCCGGGCGCCAAACAACACTAGCCTCTCGCCGGGCGCCAAACAACACTAGCCTCTCGCCGGGCGTCAAACAACACTAGCCTCTCGCTAGGTGCTAAACAACAACAGCCTCTCGCTAGGTGCTAAACAACAACAGCCTCTCGCTAGGCGCTAAACAACAACAGCCTCTCGCTAGGTGCTAAACAACAACAGCCTCTCGCTAGGTGCTAAACAACAACAGCCTCTCGCTAGGTGCTAAACAACAACAGCCTCTCGCTAGGTGCTAAACAACAACAGCCTCTCGCTAGGCGCTAAACAACAACAGCCTCTCGCTAGGTGCTAAACAACAACAGCCTCTCGCTAGGCGCTAAACAACAACAGCCTCTCGCTAGGCGCTAAACAACAACAGCCTCTCGCTAGGCGCTAAACAACAACAGCCTCTCGCTAGGCGCTAAACAACAACAGCCTCTCGCTAGGTGCTAAACAACAACAGCCTCTCGCTAGGCGCTAAACAACAACAGCCTCTCGCTAGGCGCTAAACAACAACAGCCTCTCGCTAGGCGCTAAACAACAACAGCCTCTCGCTAGGTTCTCACGTGGATTAAAGGGTAACTTCACCCAAAAATCTAAATGCCTCAGATTTTCCCCCAGCCCTCAAAAGTGGTCTCTTGATGTGGTTTAAGCATCGCTGTGGACTTAGAAAATCCAATGTTGTTGTTTTTCCTCTATTAAAAACAGAGTCCTTTTGAGAGTGAAAACCCTAAAACCAGTCAAAACAAAACCTTTCATTTTTCAAGTTCATGTGGGCTATTTACTTACTCACATTTCAGTTTTTATGAAATACATCATTTGAAAAACAAACATTGCGGAAAATTCATATCTTGTAGTAAAACTGGAAATAAGACTTTAATCAAAAAAAAAAAAAAAAAGGTTAAATATTTTTTTTTTTTAATTAAAAAAGTTTAATGTTCTCTTTGAAAATAGTCCAAAACAACAATACGCTGAATTCAGAAAAAAATAATATTTTTATTTTAGTCACATCCACAGTAGTATTGCGCGGTATACCAAAACATCATGATACCAACATTATAGAATACCGCACTACTCGTTTCCCTACCGATCAATAACAAACCCGCCGTTGAAATCCTGTTGAATTTAAACCAACTGCCACCAGTCTCTTGAACCCGCAGGTCCCAACGTCCTCGTCATCACGTGTTGCAGCTGTAATCCACCCGCTAACATCCCACTAACCAGCCTTCAGTCGCTTCGCGTCTCTCCTCCGTCCGCTCTTCATAAAACATTTTAGTTCATCCGTCAGGTGTTCGCGAGTCGAGGATGAAGACGCAGAACCCCGATGTGTCATCTGTTGTTAAGATTTCTATATTTGTTACATTGCTGACTTTGCTCACTGCTCCAATGTCGATACAATGTATCATTTCATCTGTTATAACCAAGAGCACAGACACAGCGGTTCGGTTTGTATTGCCGTTGAGGCCGCGGTTCGGTTTCGGGTACAGAGGGTACAGCGGGTACAGAGGGTACAGCGGGTACAGCGGGTACAGAGGGTACAGAGGGTACAGCGGGTACAGAGGGTACAGCGGGTACAGAGGGTACAGCGGGTACAGAGGGTACAGCGGGTACAGCGGGTACAGCGGAAAAACGAAATTCCAACAGTTACTGTAGCGTTTCGTTGTCTATTTAAGGAAAATCCAAAAGCGTTAATATATTCCCCGATTCCATATATGATCACGACTCGTCTAAGGCCTGCTGAGAGGACAATCAGGAACATCAACACTGTATTTTCTTACATAAAAACAAACAAACAAAACAACACGATTACTCATCAACAACCCTAAAATAAAAGTGCAATATTCATGTGAAAACAATTTGTAAAACACGGCTCAGACGTTCTACAGGCCAGTGATATAATATTTTCGTCCAAAGATCCACACTACTCATAAAACGGGAGGCGTCTGTAGCGCGATAAGTCTGATTTCCCGCTACGGGGGGTCATGTGATGTCACCGTTAGGCATCTCTCTGTAACCCTGGAGGTCGGTCCCATATCCACAGCTAGAAACATACCTACCACTCAGAATAGACCCATATCCACAGCTAGAAACATACCTACCACTCAGAGACCCATATCCACAGCTAGAAACATACCTACCACTCAGAGACCCATATCCACAGCTAGAAACATACCTACCACTCAGAGACCCATATCCACAGCTAGAAACATACCTACCACTCAGAGAACAGACCCACAGCTAGAAACATACCTACCACTCAGAGAACAGACCCACAGCTAGAAACATACCTACCACTCAGAGACCCATATCCACAGCTAGAAACATACCTACCACTCAGAGAACAGACCCACAGCTAGAAACATACCTACCACTCAGAGACCCATATCCACAGCTAGAAACATACCTACCACTCAGAGAACAGACCCACAGCTAGAAACATACCTACCACTCAGAGACCCATATCCACAGCTAGAAACATACCTACCACTCAGAATAGACCCATATCCACAGCTAGAAACATACCTACCACTCAGAGAACAGACCCACAGCTAGAAACATACCTACCACTCAGAGACCCATATCCACAGCTAGAAACATACCTACCACTCAGAATAGACCCATATCCACAGCTAGAAACATACCTACCACTCAGAAACCCATATCCACAGCTAGAAACATACCTACCACTCAGAGACCCATACCCACAGCTAGAAACATACCTACCACTCAGAGACCCATATCCACAGCTAGAAACATACCTACCACTCAGAGACCCATATCCACAGCTAGAAACATACCTACCACTCAGAGAACAGACCCACAGCTAGAAACATACCTACCACTCAGAGACCGAACCCACAGCTAGAAACATACCTACCACTCAGAGACCCATATCCACAGCTAGAAACATACCTACCACTCAGAGACCCATATCCACAGCTAGAAACATACCTACCACTCAGAAACCCATATCCACAGCTAGAAACATACCTACCACTCAGAGAACGAACCCACAGCTAGAAACATACCTACCACTCAGAGAATGAACCCATATCTACAGCTAGAAACATACCTACCACTCAGAAACCCATATCCACAGCTAGAAACATACCTACCACTCAGAGAACGAACCCACAGCTAGAAACATACCTACCACTCAGAGACCCATATCCACAGCTAGAAACATACCTACCACTCAGAGAATGAACCCATATCCACAGCTAGAAACATACCTACCACTCAGAAACCCATATCCACAGCTAGAAACATACCTACCACTCAGAATAGACCCATATCTACAGATACAAACATACCTACCACTCAGAATGAACCCATATCCACAGCTAGAAACATACCTACCACTCAGAGAACAAACCCACAGCTAGAAACATACCTACCACTCAGAGACCGAACCCACAGCTAGAAACATACCTACCACTCAGAGACCGAACCCATATCCACAGCTAGAAACATACCTACCACTCAGAGACCCATATCCACAGCTAGAAACATACCTACCACTCAGAGAACGAACCCACAGCTAGAAACATACCTACCACTCAGAGACCGAACCCACAGCTAGAAACATACCTACCACTCAGAGAATGAACCCATATCCACAGCTAGAAACATACCTACCACTCAGAGAACAGACCCACAGCTAGAAACATACCTACCACTCAGAGACCGAACCCATATCCACAGCTAGAAACATACCTACCACTCAGAATAGACCCACAGCTAGAAACATACCTACCACTCAGAGAACGAACCCATATCCACAGCTAGAAACATACCTACCACTCAGAGAATGGACCCACAGCTAGAAGCATACCTACCACTCAGAGACCCATATCCACAGCTAGAAACATACCTACCACTCAGAGACCCATATCCACAGCTAGAAACATACCTACCACTCAGAGACCGAACCCACAGCTAGAAACATACCTACCACTCAGAGAACGAACCCACAGCTAGAAACATACCTACCACTCAGAGACCCATATCCACAGCTAGAAACATACCTACCACTCAGAGACCGAACCCACAGCTAGAAACATACCTACCACTCAGAGACCCATATCCACAGCTAGAAACATACCTACCACTCAGAGACCGAACCCACAGCTAGAAACATACCTACCACTCAGAGACCCATATCCACAGCTAGAAACATACCTACCACTCAGAGACCCATATCCACAGCTAGAAACATACCTACCACTCAGAGAACGGACCCACAGCTAGAAACATACCTACCACTCAGAGACCCATATCCACAGCTAGAAACATACCTACCACTCAGAAACCCATATCCACAGCTAGAAACATACCTACCACTCAGAGACCCATATCCACAGCTAGAAACATACCTACCACTCAGAGACCCATATCCACAGCTAGAAACATACCTACCACTCAGAGAATGGACCCACAGCTAGAAACATACCTACCACTCAGAGAACGAACCCACAGCTAGAAACATACCTACCACTCAGAGACCGAACCCACAGCTAGAAACATACCTACCACTCAGAGAACAGACCCACAGCTAGAAACATACCTACCACTCAGAGACCGAACCCACAGCTAGAAACATACCTACCACTCAGAGACCCATATCCACAGCTAGAAACATACCTACCACTCAGAGAATGAACCCATATCCACAGCTAGAAACATACCTACCACTCAGAAACCCATATCCACAGCTAGAAACATACCTACCACTCAGAGACCCATATCCACAGCTAGAAACATACCTACCACTCAGAGACCCATATCCACAGCTAGAAACATACCTACCACTCTTGCCATTTATTCGGCCCGGTCAGAGTCCGTTGCAAAGGACTGCTTGAATACAGAGGGGAGGCTCCTTCTCCCGTGTGGCTCAGTTGGTAGAGCATGGTGTTTGCAACGCCAGGGTTGTGGGTTCGATTCTCACGGGGGACCAGTACGGAGAAAAAAAATGTATGAAACGTATGAAATGTCTGCATTCACAACTGTAAGTCGCTCTGGATAAGAGCGTCTGCTAAATGACTCAAATGTAAATGTAATGAAGCTGTGTTGATTGTTTTGTTTTTTGCGTTTCTGTCTTTGCTCCGACGGTATGAATTCTGGGGGTTGATGTCGTCGGCAGCTGCACTGCCGATTCTAGTTGAACAGCGGAGACAATACTGGTTTAACATTTTATCCACAACTCTGTCCCATCGTAAAGATTTATCGAGTTATCTTTGATGAATTCAATATTATTATTTTAATTTTTTTGAGGAAGTGCATACTGGCTACGGCGTCTGAAAATGGACAAACGGCCTGTTTTCTTGTTTTCCAAGTGAAGGTCTTTTAAGGGAATATGAGAGGAGACTCGTTGGGTTGTCCTAGCAACCAGCTGAACTGAAGCATGCTGGGGCCTTTATGCTGACACCCCAACACACACACACACACCGCAACACACCCCGCAACACACGAACACCCCGCAACACACGAAAACCCAGCAACACACGCACACCCAGCAACACACGCACACCCCCCAACACACGCACACCCCCCCAACACACACACACACACACCCAACCCCAACACACACACACACACACCCAACCCCAACACACACACACACACACCCAACCCCAACACACACACACACACACACCCAACCCCAACACACACACACACACACACCCAACCCCAACACACACACACACACACACACACCCAACCCCAACACACACACACACACACACACCCCAACCCCAACACACACACACACACACACACACACCCAACCCCAACACACACACACACACCCAACCCCAACACACACACACACACCCAACCCCAACACACACACACACACCCAACCCCAACACACACACACACAACCCACACACACACACAACCCACACACACACCCCCAACACACACACACACCCCCAACACACACACACACCCCCAACACACACACACACACCCCCAACACACACACACACCCCCAACACACACACACCCCCAACACACACACACACCCAACACACACACACACCCAACCCACACACACACACCCACACACACACACACCACACACACACACACACCCAACCCCAACACACACACACACCCCCAACCCCAACACACACACACACCCCCAACCCCAACACACACACACCCACTGCTGCTACTGTTTATCATCTATCCTGTTGCTTGGTCACTTTACCTCTTTACCTATATGTACATAGCTACCTCAATTACCTCGTACCCCTGCACATCGACTCGGTAATCTCTGTATATCAAATGTATTTTATAAAGCCCTTCTTACATCAGCTGATATCTCAAAGTGCTGTACAGAAACCCAGCCTAAAACCCGAAAAACAGCAAGCAATGCAGGTGTAGAAGCACAGTGGCTAGGAAAAACTCCCTAGAAAGGCGAGAACCTAGGAAGAAACCTAGAGAGCAACCAGGCTATGAGGGGTGGCTAGGAAAAACTCCCTAGAAAGGCCAGAACCTAGGAAGAAACCTAGAGAGGAACCAGGCTATGAGGGGTGGCTAGGAAAAACTCCCTAGAAAGGGGATATATATATATATGTATATAGCCATGTTATTACCTGGTACTTCCTGTATATAGCCATGTTATTACCTGGTACTTCCTGTATATAGCCATGTTATTACATGGTACTTCCTGTATGTATATAGCCATGTTATTACCTGGTACTCCCTGTATATAGCCATGTTATTACCTGGCACTCCCTGTATATAGCCATGTTATTACCTGGTACTTCCTGTATATAGCCATGTTATTACCTGGTACTTCCTGTATATAACCATGTTATTACCTGATACTTCCTGTATATAGTCATGTTATTACCTGGTACTCCCTGTATATAGCCATGTTATTACCTGGTACTTCCTGTATATAGCCATGTTATTACCTGGTACTTCCTGTATATAGCCATGTTATTACCTGGTACTTCCTGTATATAGCCATGTTATTACCTGGTACTTCCTGTATATAGCCATGTTATTACCTGGTACTTCCTGTATATAGCCATGTTATTACCTGGTACTTCCTGTATATAGCCATGTTATTACCTGGTACTTCCTGTATATAGTCATGTTATTACCTGATACTTCCTGTATATAGTCATGTTATTACCTGGTACTTCCTGTATATAGCCATGTTATTACCTGATACTTCCTGTATATAGCCATGTTATTACCTGGTACTTCCTGTATATAGCCATGTTATTACCTGGTACTCCCTGTATATAGCCATGTTATTACCTGGTACTCCCTGTATATAACCATGTTATTACCTGGTACTTCCTGTATATAGCCATGTTATTACCTGGTACTTCCTGTATATAACCATGTTATTACCTGGTACTTCCTGTATATAACCATGTTATTACCTGGTACTTCCTGTATATAGTCATGTTATTACCTGATACTTCCTGTATATAGCCATGTTATTACCTGGTACTTCCTGTATATAGTCATGTTATTACCTGGTACTTCCTGTATATAGCCATGTTATTACCTGGTACTTCCTGTATATAGCCATGTTATTACCTGGTACTTCCTGTATATAGCCATGTTATTACCTGGTACTTCCTGTATATAGCCATGTTATTACCTGGTACTTCCTGTATATAGCCATGTTATTACCTGGTACTCCCTGTATATAGCCATGTTATTACCTGGTACTTCCTGTATATAGCCATGTTATTACCTGGTACTTCCTGTATATAGCCATGTTATTACCTGGTACTTCCTGTATATAGCCATGTTATTACCTGGTACTTCCTGTATATAGCCATGTTATTACCTGGTACTTCCTGTATATAGCCATGTTATTACCTGGTACTTCCTGTATATAGCCATGTTATTACCTGGTACTCCCTGTATATAGCCATGTTATTACCTGGTACTTCCTGTATATAGCCATGTTATTACCTGGTACTTCCTGTATATAGCCATGTTATTACCTGGTACTTCCTGTATATAGCCATGTTATTACCTGGTACTTCCTGTATATAGCCATGTTATTACCTGGTACTTCCTGTATATAGCCATGTTATTACCTGGTACTTCCTGTATATAGCCATGTTATTACCTGGTACTTCCTGTATATAGTCATGTTATTACCTGGTACTTCCTGTATATAGCCATGTTATTACCTGGTACTTCCTGTATATAGCCATGTTATTACCTGGTACTTCCTGTATATAGCCATGTTATTACCTGGTACTTCCTGTATATAGCCATGTTATTACCTGGTACTTCCTGTATATAGCCATGTTATTACCTGGTACTTCCTGTATATAGCCATGTTATTATTACCTGGTACTTCCTGTATATAGCCATGTTATTACCTGGTACTCCCTGTATATAGCCATGTTATTACCTGGTACTTCCTGTATATAGCCATGTTATTACCTGGTACTCCCTGTATATAGCCATGTTATTACCTGGTACTTCCTGTATATAGCCATGTTATTACCTGGTACTTCCTGTATATAGCCATGTTATTACCTGGTACTCCCTGTATATATAGCCATGTTATTACCTGGTACTCCCTGTATATATAGCCATGTTATTACCTGGTACTTCCTGTATATAGCCATGTTATTACCTGGTACTCCCTGTATATATAGCCATGTTATTACCTGGTACTTCCTGTATATATAGCCATGTTATTACCTGGTACTTCCTGTATATAGCCATGTTATTACCTGGTACTTCCTGTATATAGCCATGTTATTATTACTCATTATTGTCATTCGCTGTGTATTTATTCCTCATGTGATTTTTTGTATTTTATCTGGAGAAGGAGAAAGCATTTCACTGCTAGTCTACACAGGTTGTTTACCAAGCATGTGACAGATAAAATGTGAGTGATTTGTAATCTCTATTGTTCCCTACCTGATACGTTTATTCCCACAACTGTTCTGTGAAGTTTCAGTTCTACATTAACCTACATAAAGCCTATATATCTGTGAAGTTTCATTACTACATTAACCTACATAAAGCCTATATATATCTGTGAAGTTTCAGTTCTACATTAACCTACATAAAGCCTATATATCTGTGAAGTTTCAGTTCTACATTAACCTACATAAAGCCTATATATCTGTGAAGTTTCAGTTCTACATTAACCTACATAAAGCCTATATATCTGTGAAGTTTCATTACTACATTAACCTACATAAAGCCTATATATATATATATATCTGTGAAGTTTCATTACTACATTAACCTACATAAAGCCTATATATATATATATATCTGTGAAGTTTCATCCCATTAACCTACATAAAGCCTATATATATCTGTGAAGTTCCATTACTACATTAACCTACATAAAGCCAATATATCTGTGAGGTTTCATCCCATTAACCTACATAAAGCCAATATATATATATATATATATTCTGTAAAGTTTCAGTTCTACATTAACCTACATAAAGCCCATATATCTGTGAAGTTTCATCCCATTAACCTACATAAAGCCTATATATATCTGTGAAGTTCCATTACTACATTAACCTACATAAAGCCCATATATCTGTGAAGTTTCAGTTCTACATTAACCTACATAAAGCCCATATATCTGTGAAGTTTCATTCCATTAACCTACATAAAGCCTATATATATATATATCTGTGAGTGAAGTTTCATTACATTAACCTACATATCTCCTGTAGCCACTGTGCATTCAACTGTTCTTTACAGAAGGACCAATATGTTTATATTAAAAATACAGAATAGAGACGTGGTCATTTATAAAGCAGTAAAACAGAACAGCTAGAAACCAGGCCGATAGATAGATAGATAGATAGATAGATAGATAGATAGATAGATAGATAGATAGATAGATAGATAGATAGATAGATAGATAGATAGATAGATAGATAGATAGATAGATAGATAGATAGATAGATAGATACTGTAGAATCGATAGATATATGATAGATATATGATAGATATATGATAGATAGATCTTACTGTGATGTGGATGAAGGTTCATAACAGATGGAAGGAATTTCCCGACGTGGAGATTTCCCGGGTGCCCTGTGGCCAAGTGTCCCGGCGAGGGAGGGATCATCCTGGCTGCAGCAGCAGCTCCGAGTCGGTGGGTCTCCATGGCCAACAGTGGAGGGGGAACATGGACAGATCGAGGGGGTCCGAAATCTCGGCCATCCATTCTCCAGTGTAGGGAGGGAAGGGGGAGGGACGTCCAGAGCTAACACTGTGTCCGGGATAGTGTTCCCAAAGAGCCGCTGAAGGCTAGGCTGCCCATCGAAATCCCTGACCTATAAAAACACGCAGTAAAATCGCTTGACATATACAAATCAATCCACACACCCGTACGTCTTGTCTCTGGCGAGGTCAGTTCATAAGGACTTAAGTAACAGTCGTTTTTTTTTACCCAAGAGCCTCTACCGGAATATACGGAGCTCGGTCCATTAGACGGGCAATGACGCAGTTTGGAAAAACACTTTAAAAACTTAAAATCTACAATCTTTCATAAACGCGCAAATAGGAATAACGGTTAAGCGGTTGTGGAGACCCTTCATATGAACCACTGTGTGCTAATAATAATAATTACAATAATATGATTATTGAAAAGGTTTAGCTGACCAAGCTGCGTTTCTTCCACGACTCTCAGGCAGCAGACGGTGAAACCGGTGAAGCCGTCGCTCTTCCCCGCTAACGGGGCAGGGAACTGAGCGGTAGTCGGGGAACAGATTGGATGGTCTCTGATCCCAAATGAACCAACAAAAAAAAACAGCTCAGCCCAACAACAAACAAAAAAACCCACGTCGTCGTCAAATGGATTCCTTGTATAATATGGATTCCTTGTGGAATAGCGTCGATGGCCGAGTTGTTCCGTCAGCCCTGAACCAGCCAGCAGCTCCACCGATGTAAAAACCCAATACACCGTAAATATCACCGGCCCATCAAATATATATGTCAAACTGGTTTAATAATATATAAATATATAAATAGGGCTGCAGAAGAGCCCCGTGTCGTTGATCAGAAGAGTTGAGCGGTGTGTTGGAGCGTCCTGATCCGCAGGTCGTGTTAAAGATATCCCCGCTGCTGCCTGGAGGACCTGACCCCGGTCCGTTCACACCCCAGACGGCTGATCACGCCACTCCTCCGTTACTAAACACTATTTACATCAACATTACATGGCAGCCCTAACTGCCGACTCGGTTAAGTTCGTGTGTATTTAAAAAAAAAAAACACACACTAAAACAGCTTGATAATAACGTTTAATGTGTGTTTATACCAAATGCAGCCAAGCGAGTAGACCTGGCTAGTGTCGCGTTGTTTTTAATGTAGAATAATGATCTAAAACGGTCGTCTTTAATGACTCTTATGGAGGCGATCAGAAACATTTAAATCAGCAAATTAAAACACGGACTTTTCGTGCTGGAAAGAAAGGCTGAATGGTCAAAATCCCTCGTAATTAATTCCAGGTTTCTAGTAGTTGCTTCTTGTTGTGGACTACATACAGTCTGTTTTAGGTACAGGCTAACAAAACGCTATTTCACTGTTATAAAAATAAAAATAAGCTAAGGTCTGATTAAAAATCTATTTTTATTTTCAGAAGTTATTTTAGTAAACAACGAGCTAAATGTTGTATTGTAACCTTCAGACTGGCAGAGTATCGAGTTGTCTGGTCACACCGCGGATTCTGAGTCGTGGCAGACAGCAGATCTGATAAACATTTACTTTTTACATTAAAAAAAATAAAAACATTATTTCGACGGTTTATCACTTTGTATAAAGCAGCGATACTAATGTATCCAGAGGCTGTTAGTGGGGCGGTGCGGGGCAGCAGGCCATGCGGCGCAGGGAGAGGCTCAGGCGGCCACGTTTCAAACTTTTCTCGGGTCCATTATTGTGAAAGTAAACTTTAAGCAGTTAAAAAGCCCGCTGTTGTTCTCCTGTATCTAGCAGCGAACACATCCAACAATACCGATAAAACACAGCTACCCGCCTTTTTAACTGATTCACCTTTAAGATAAAAACATGTTTAAAAAAAATGGGAAATTTAACAAGGTTTTGCGATATTATGCGACGGGAGTGACAGTTCGGAGAACAAGTGCGCCTCTTACTTGAGAAGGAAACGTGTTTAGAAAGCAGTAAAATCCTTATTCTGGTGTGAATCGATCCATTGGTTCTGTACCGTTATCAGGCTGTTCTGTGATCCATCTGGGCCGTCCGTAATGAGGGGGGGTAGGGGGGGACAAGGCCCCTCGTCCGACCATTAAAATCCTCCGCAATGAAACGCGCCTTGTTTTTACAAGGACCTCCGCAACACACTCTCTGATTGGCCGAGCGAGGTGTCAGTCACCCGGATGTATACACTTGGTCCAGCGCCAGCTCTAGAAAAACCCAATTATGGCTCAAGGAGTCTGACTGTTTCAAGGGGCCCCCTTGCTTTCAAAACTCAGGGATCAAAACAAGCAGTGGGATTTTTTTTTGTTGGGGGGGGGAGTCGGTTTCCAGGCGGCCCTGGTGTTCCTTGATGATAGAAATTGTCTGTGTGGAGAGACTTCAGGACGCAGCAGAGACTCGCATAGCTCTGCAGTCAGGGGGGGGGGGGGGGCGACGACTCTGGGCCGTTAAACGCAATCAAATGAAATCAAATGTTATTTATATAGCCCTTCTTACATCAGCTGATATCTCAAAGTGCTGTACAGAAACCCAGCCTAAACAATAAATGCTGTTATAGTGTGTAGAGGCGTTATAAGCAGTGTTATGTCCTTCCCTGTAGCTCAGTTGGTAGAGCATGGTGTTTGCAACGCCAGGGTTCGATTCCCACGGGGGGCCAGTACAGTACTACTGTAAGTCGCTCTGGATAAGAGCGTCTGCTAAATGACTAAAATGTAAATGTATAATGTTATGGGTGGTCTGTGTGTTAATGTAACAGCTGTATGACCATGATGCATTATGGTCTGTAAATGGCACCTATATGCAAAGGAAGTGGTGTTAGGTTATATGTGGATTATGATGCTCATGGCATAAAACACAACCTTTTTTAAATCAAACCCTCTCAAAGTTCTAAATAACCCATCTCTCCCAACCGTAATCCCGCCTCTACCCCACTCAGACTGAACCTAGCTGCTGCTAAAATGATTATAGATTAGATTTATTACAGGACAGTTACCTTTAATTAATATTGAACCACAGGACCAGAGTTACCTTTAATTAATATTGGACCACAGGACCAGAGATACCTTTAATTAATATTGGACCACAGGACCAGAGATACCTTTAATTCCTATTGGACCACAGGACCAGAGATACCTTTAATTAATATTGGACCACAGGACCAGAGATACCTTTAATTCCTATTGGACCACAGGACCAGAGTTACCTTTAATTAATATTGGACCACAGGACCAGAGATACCTTTAATTCCTATTGGACCACAGGACCAGAGTTACCTTTAATTCCTATTGGACCACAGGACCAGAGATACCTTTAATTCCTATTGGACCACAGGACCAGAGATACCTTTAATTCCTATTGGACCACAGGACCAGAGTTACCTTTAATTCCTATTGGACCACAGGACCAGAGATACCTTTAATTCCTATTGGACCACAGGACCAGAGTTACCTTTAATTAATATTGGACCAAAGGACTAGAGTTGGATGACATATCTACCATCAACCAATGGTTGTGTTCCCCTGCTCAGAAGTTTTTATGCATCAACCAATGGTTGCGTGCCACGTCATCAACTGTGTCATCGACTGACAGATCTCTATAACGTATGATGTGGTTAGCTGATAGGCAAAAATACCTTTCCAGGCGTCGTAAGACCTGGCAGGCGTCAGCAAGGAGGACTGCACCCACTGAGACAGAGGAGGAGGAGGAGGAGGAGGAGGAGGAGGAGGAGGAGAGGGGTCATTTAGAAGGATCTCCATTAACTACTGAACATGCAGCAGCTACTCTTCCTGGGGTTCATTAACTACTGGACATGCAGCAGCTACTCTTCCTGGGGTTCATTAACTACTGGACATGCAGCAGCTACTCTTCCTGGGGTTCATTAACTACTGGACATGCAGCAGCTACTCTTCCTGGGGTTCATTAACTACTGAACATGCAGCAGCTACTCTTCCTGGGGTTCATTAACTACTGGACATGCAGCAGCTACTCTTCCTGGGGTTCATTAACTACTGGACATGCAGCAGCTACTCTTCCTGGGGTTCATTAACTACTGAACATGCAGCAGCTACTCTTCCTGGGGTTCATTAACTACTGGACATGCAGCAGCTACTCTTCCTGGGGTTCATTAACTACTGAACATGCAGCAGCTACTCTTCCTGGGGTTCATTAACTACTGGACATACAGCAGCTACTCTTCCTGGGGTTCATTAACTACTGGACATGCAGCAGCTACTCTTCCTGGGGTTCATTAACTACTGAACATGCAGCAGCTACTCTTCCTGGGGTTCATTAACTACTGGACATACAGCAGCTACTCTTCCTGGGGTTCATTAACTACTGGACATGCAGCAGCTACTCTTCCTGGGGTTCATTAACTACTGAACATGCAGCAGCTACTCTTCCTGGGGTTCATTAACTACTGGACATACAGCAGCTACTCTTCCTGGGGTTCATTAACTACTGAACATGCAGCAGCTACTCTTCCTGGGGTTCATTAACTACTGAACATGCAGCAGCTACTCTTCCTGGGGTTCATTAACTACTGGACATGCAGCAGCTACTCTTCCTGGGGTTCATTAACTACTGGACATGCAGCAGCTACTCTTCCTGGGGTTCATTAACTACTGAACATGCAGCAGCTACTCTTCCTGGGGTTCATTAACTACTGAACATGCAGCAGCTACTCTTCCTGGGGTTCAATAACTACTGGACATGCAGCAGCTACTCTTCCTGGGGATCATTAACTACTGGACATGCAGCAGCTACTCATCCTGGGGTTCATTAACTACTGAACATGCAGCAGCTACTCTTCCTGGGGTTCATTAACTACTGGACATGCAGCAGCTACTCTTCCTGGGGTTCATTAACTACTGAACATGCAGCAGCTACTCTTCCTGGGGTTCATTAACTACTGAACATGCAGCAGCTACTCTTCCTGGGGTTCATTAACAACTGGACATGCAGCAGCTACTCTTCCTGGGGTTCATTAACTACTGGACATGCAGCAGCTACTCATCCTGGGGTTCATTAACTACTGAACATGCAGCAGCTACTCTTCCTGGGGTTCATTAACTACTGGACATACAGCAGCTACTCTTCCTGGTGTTCATTAACTACTGGACATGCAGCAGCTACTCTTCCTGGGGTTCATTAACTACTGGACATGCAGCAGCTACTCTTCCTGGGGTTCATTAACTACTGAACATGCAGCAGCTACTCTTCCTGGGGTTCATTAACTACTGAACATACAGCAGCTACTCTTCCTGGGGTTCATTAACTACTGGACATGCAGCAGCTACTCTTCCTGGGGTTCATTAACTACTGGACATGCAGCAGCTACTCTTCCTGGGGTTCATTAACTACTGAACATGCAGCAGCTACTCTTCCTGGGGTTCATTAACTACTGAACATGCAGCAGCTACTCTTCCTGGGGTTCATTAACTACTGGACATGCAGCAGCTACTCTTCCTGGGGTTCATTAACTACTGGACATGCAGCAGCTACTCTTCCTGGGGTCAACATGACATACAGCAGCTACTCTTCCTGGGGTTCATTAACTACTGGACATGCAGCAGCTACTCTTCCTGGGGTCAACATGACATACAGCAGCTACTCTTCCTGGGGTTCATTAACTACTGGACATGCAGCAGCTACTCTTCCTGGGGTCCATTAACTACTGAACATGCAGCAGCTACTCTTCCTGGGGTTCATTAACTACTGAACATGCAGCAGCTACTCTTCCTGGGGTTCATTAACTACTGAACATGCAGCAGCTACTCTTCCTGGTGTTCATTAACTACTGGACATGCAGCAGCTACTCTTCCTGGGGTTCATTAACTACTGGACATGCAGCAGCTACTCTTCCTGGGGTCAACATGACATACAGCAGCTACTCTTCCTGGGGTTCATTAACTACTGGACATGCAGCAGCTACTCTTCCTGGGGTCAACATGACATACAGCAGCTACTCTTCCTGGGGTTCATTAACTACTGGACATGCAGCAGCTACTCTTCCTGGGGTCCATTAACTACTGAACATGCAGCAGCTACTCTTCCTGGGGTTCATTAACTACTGGACATGCAGCAGCTACTCTTCCTGGGGTTCATTAACTACTGGACATGCAGCAGCTACTCTTCCTGGGGTTCATTAACTACTGAACATGCAGCAGCTACTCTTCCTGGGGTTCATTAACTACTGGACATGCAGCAGCTACTCTTCCTGGGGTCCATTAACTACTGAACATGCAGCAGCTACTCTTCCTGGGGTTCATTAACTACTGAACATGCAGCAGCTACTCTTCCTGGGGTTCATTAACTACTGAACATGCAGCAGCTACTCTTCCTGGGGTTCATTAACTACTGGACATGCAGCAGCTACTCTTCCTGGGGTTCATTAACTACTGAACATGCAGCAGCTACTCTTCCTGGGGTTCATTAACTACTGAACATACAGCAGCTACTCTTCCTGGGGTTCATTAACTACTGGACATGCAGCAGCTACTCTTCCTGGGGTTCATTAACTACTGGACATGCAGCAGCTACTCTTCCTGGGGTTCATTAGACTACTGAACATGCAGCAGCTACTCTTCCTGGGGTTCATTAACTACTGGACATGCAGCAGCTACTCTTCCTGGGGTTCATTAACTACTGAACATGCAGCAGCTACTCTTCCTGGGGTTCATTAACTACTGAACATACAGCAGCTACTCTTCCTGGGGTTCATTAACTACTGAACATGCAGCAGCTACTCTTCCTGGGGTTCATTAACTACTGGACATGCAGCAGCTACTCTTCCTGGGGTTCATTAACTACTGAACATGCAGCAGCTACTCTTCCTGGGGTTCATTAACTACTGAACATGCAGCAGCTACTCTTCCTGGGGTTCATTAACTACTGAACATACAGCAGCTACTCTTCCTGGGGTTCATTAACTACTGAACATGCAGCAGCTACTCTTCCTGGGGTTCATTAACTACTGGACATGCAGCAGCTACTCTTCCTGGGGTTCATTAACTACTGGACATGCAGCAGCTACTCTTCCTGGGGTTCATTAACTACTGGACATGCAGCAGCTACTCTTCCTGGGGTTCATTAACTACTGAACATGCAGCAGCTACTCTTCCTGGGGTTCATTAACTACTGAACATGCAGCAGCTACTCTTCCTGGGGTTCATTAACTACTGAACATACAGCAGCTACTCATCCTGGGGTTCATTAACTACTGAACATGCAGCAGCTACTCTTCCTGGGGTTCATTAACTACTGGACATGCAGCAGCTACTCTTCCTGGGGTTCATTAACTACTGGACATGCAGCAGCTACTCTTCCTGGGGTTCATTAACTACTGAACATACAGCAGCTACTCTTCCTGGGGTTCATTAACTACTGAACATTCAGCAGCTACTCTTCCTGGGGTTCATTAACTACTGGACATGCAGCAGCTACTCTTCCTGGGGTTCATTAACTACTGGACATGCAGCAGCTACTCTTCCTGGGGTTCATTAACTACTGGACATGCAGCAGCTACTCTTCCTGGGGTTCATTAACTACTGAACATACAGCAGCTACTCTTCCTGGGGTTCATTTAACTACTGGACATGCAGCAGCTACTCTTCCTGGGGTTCATTAACTACTGGACATGCAGCAGCTACTCTTCCTGGGGTTCATTAACTACTGGACATGCAGCAGCTACTCTTCCTGGGGTTCATTAACTACTGAACATACAGCAGCTACTCTTCCTGGGGTTCATTTAACTACTGGACATGCAGCAGCTACTCTTCCTGGGGTTCATTAACTACTGAACATGCAGCAGCTACTCTTCCTGGGGTTCATTAACTACTGGACATGCAGCAGCTACTCTTCCTGGGGTCAACATGACATACAGCAGCTACTCTTCCTGGGGTTCATTAACTACTGAACATGCAGCAGCTACTCATCCTGGGGTTCATTAACTACTGGACATGCAGCAGCTACTCTTCCTGGGGTTCATTAACTACTGGACATGCAGCAGCTACTCTTCCTGGGGTTCATTAACTACTGAACATACAGCAGCTACTCTTCCTGGGGTTCATTAACTACTGAACATGCAGCAGCTACTCTTCCTGGGGTTCATTAACTACTGAACATGCAGCAGCTACTCTTCCTGGGGTTCATTAACTACTGAACATACAGCAGCTACTCATCCTGGGGTTCATTAACTACTGAACATGCAGCAGCTACTCTTCCTGGGGTTCATTAACTACTGGACATGCAGCAGCTACTCTTCCTGGGGTTCATTAACTACTGGACATGCAGCAGCTACTCTTCCTGGGGTTCATTAACTACTGAACATACAGCAGCTACTCTTCCTGGGGTTCATTAACTACTGAACATTCAGCAGCTACTCTTCCTGGGGTTCATTAACTACTGGACATGCAGCAGCTACTCTTCCTGGGGTTCATTAACTACTGGACATGCAGCAGCTACTCTTCCTGGGGTTCATTAACTACTGAACATACAGCAGCTACTCTTCCTGGGGTTCATTTAACTACTGGACATGCAGCAGCTACTCTTCCTGGGGTTCATTAACTACTGAACATGCAGCAGCTACTCTTCCTGGGGTTCATTAACTACTGGACATGCAGCAGCTACTCTTCCTGGGGTTCATTAACTACTGGACATGCAGCAGCTACTCTTCCTGGGGTTCATTAACTACTGGACATGCAGCAGCTACTCTTCCTGGGGTTCATTAACTACTGAACATACAGCAGCTACTCTTCCTGGGGTTCATTTAACTACTGGACATGCAGCAGCTACTCTTCCTGGGGTTCATTAACTACTGGACATGCAGCAGCTACTCTTCCTGGGGTTCATTAACTACTGGACATGCAGCAGCTACTCTTCCTGGGGTTCATTAACTACTGAACATACAGCAGCTACTCTTCCTGGGGTTCATTTAACTACTGGACATGCAGCAGCTACTCTTCCTGGGGTTCATTAACTACTGAACATGCAGCAGCTACTCTTCCTGGGGTTCATTAACTACTGGACATGCAGCAGCTACTCTTCCTGGGGTCAACATGACATACAGCAGCTACTCTTCCTGGGGTTCATTAACTACTGAACATGCAGCAGCTACTCTTCCTGGGGTTCATTAACTACTGGACATGCAGCAGCTACTCTTCCTGGGGTTCATTAACTACTGAACATGCAGCAGCTACTCTTCCTGGGGTTCATTAACTACTGAACATGCAGCAGCTACTCTTCCTGGGGTTCATTAACTACTGGACATGCAGCAGCTACTCTTCCTGGGGTTCATTAACTACTGAACATGCAGCAGCTACTCTTCCTGGGGTTCATTAACTACTGGACATGCAGCAGCTACTCTTCCTGGGGTCCATTAACTACTGGACATGCAGCAGCTACTCTTCCTGGGGTCCATTAACTACTGAACATGCAGCAGCTACTCTTCCTGGGGTTCATTTAACTACTGAACATGCAGCAGCTACTCTTCCTGGGGTTCATTAACTACTGAACATACAGCAGCTACTCTTCCTGGGGTTCATTAACTACTGGACATGCAGCAGCTACTCTTCCTGGGGTTCATTAACTACTGAACATGCAGCAGCTACTCTTCCTGGGGTTCATTAACTACTGAACATGCAGCAGCTACTCTTCCTGGGGTTCATTTACTACTGAACATACAGCAGCTACTCATCCTGGGGTTCATTAACTACTGAACATGCAGCAGCTACTCTTCCTGGGGTTCATTAACTACTGAACATGCAGCAGCTACTCTTCCTGGGGTTCATTAACTACTGGACATGCAGCAGCTACTCTTCCTGGGGTTCATTAACTACTGGACATGCAGCAGCTACTCTTCCTGGGGTTCATTAACTACTGAACATACAGCAGCTACTCTTCCTGGGGTTCATTTAACTACTGGACATGCAGCAGCTACTCTTCCTGGGGTTCATTAACTACTGGACATGCAGCAGCTACTCTTCCTGGGGTCAACACTGACATACAGCAGCTACTCTTCCTGGGGTTCATTAACTACTGAACATGCAGCAGCTACTCATCCTGGGGTCCATTAACTACTGAACATGCAGCAGCTACTCTTCCTGGGGTTCATTAACTACTGGACATGCAGCAGCTACTCTTCCTGGGGATCATTAACTACTGAACATGCAGCAGCTACTCTTCCTGGGGTTCATTAACTACTGAACATGCAGCAGCTACTCTTCCTGGGGTTCATTAACTACTGAACATGCAGCAGCTACTCTTCCTGGGGTTCATTTAACTACTGGACATGCAGCAGCTACTCTTCCTGGGGTTCATTAACTACTGAACATGCAGCAGCTACTCTTCCTGGGGTTCATTAACTACTGGACATGCAGCAGCTACTCTTCCTGGGGTCAACATGACATACAGCAGCTACTCTTCCTGGGGTTCATTAACTACTGAACATGCAGCAGCTACTCTTCCTGGGGTCCATTAACTACTGAACATGCAGCAGCTACTCTTCTTGGTGTCAACATGACATGCAGCAGCTACTCTTCCTGGTGTCAACATGACATGCCCAGATCATATCTTCTCTGTCTGTACAATAATCAGAAATAGATTACACGAAGAAGAGGCTACTTTTGCACGTTTCATTGATTTCCAGAAAGCTTTAGAATTTTTTTATTTTTAAATAGGGATATTTTTAGCCTATAGTTTGTCAAAGACAGGGGGTTGATGGGAAATGTGTATTCTTTACAAAGTACCAATTGCTTGTGTGCGTGTTAATGAATATGGTACTGATTGGTTTCCCCACACCCTCGGGTGTAAAACGAGGAGACGCCGTTTCACTGCCACTTTGTTTGCTTTGTTTATAAATGATTTGGCAAAAGAAATTAAAACAGATAAATATTGGAGTAAGATACGTTGATGAAATGCTAAGTATCCGTTTATATACTGATTATATAAGTGTCCGTTTATATACTGATTATATTATTCTGATGGCAGAAACTGAACAAGACCTGTAGAACATGTTATTATGCGCAGTCTGTTGGTGTAAAAGATGGAGACTCATGATTAACCAGACTAAAAACACAGATAATGACTTGGTGTAGAAGGTGGAGACTCAGGATTAACCAGACTAAAAACACAGATAATGACTTGGTGTACAAGGTGGAGACTCTGGATTAACCAGATGATGACTTGGTTTAGAAGGTGGAGACTCAGGATCAACCAGACTAAAACATAGATAATGACTTGGTGTAGAAGGTGGAGACTCAGGATTAACCAGACTAAAAACACAGATAATGACTTGGTGTACAAGGTGGAGACTCAGGATTAACCAGATAATGACTTGGTGTAGAAGGTGGAGACTCAGGATCAACCAGACTAAAACACAGATAGTGACTTGGTGTAGAAGGTGGAGACTCAGGATTAACCAGACAAAAACACAGATAATGACTTGGTGTACAAGGTGGAGACTCATGATCAACCAGACTAAAAACACAGATAATGAATTGGTGTACAAGGTGGAGACTCATGATTAACCAGACTAAAACACAGATAATGACTTGGTGTAGAAGGTGGAGACTCATGATTAACCAGATAATGACTTGGTGTAGAAGGTGGAGACTCATGATTAACCAGACTAAAAACACAGATAATGAATTTTAGAAAAACAGGTACTAAGAGAAGTGTTTTTCAGTTTTGTTTCAGTTAAGACATTCCTGAGTTTACTAGCAATTATAAATATTTCTGTATTTTTTTATTGATGAACATATTACCTTTTTATATGGAACGGCTGACCTGGCTGACTCAGCAAGGGGCGTCAGGTAGCCTAGTGGTTACAGTGGAGGGGCGGCAGGTAGCCTAGTGGTTAGAGTGGAGGGGCGGCAGGTAGTCTAGTGGTTATAGTGGAGGGAAGGCAGGTAGCCTAGTAGTTAGAGTGGAGGGGCGGCAGGTAGCCTAGTGGTTAGAGTGGAGGGGCAGAAGGGTAGCCTAGTGGTTAGAGTATTGGACTAGTAACCGGAAGGTTGCTTGATCGAATCCCTGAGCTGACTAGGTAAAAAAAATCTGTTGTTCTGCCCCTCAACGAGGCCGTCATTGTAAAATAAGAATTTGTTCTTAAAACTGACTTGCCTAGTTAAATTAAAAAATGTTTTGCTGGGCTGCTGCAGGGGGCTCTATTCTTTGTGCCACTTCTGCATAGCTGTTCTGCTGGACTGTTGGTCTCTTCTTCTGTGGTCCTTCTGGAGGTCCTTCTGTGGACCTCCATGCCCACTATGGGTAGCTCAGTTGGTAGAGTATGGAGCTCACGACGTCAGAGGTAGTGCGTTTGATTGCTGGGACCACCCATACGTAAAATGTGTGCCCGCACGACTGTAAGTCACCTCTGCTAAATGACATATTATATAACTGTTGTTCTGTTAGCATGTGTGGAGTGGGGGGGGTTCCCTGAGTCTGTCGAGCCCAGAGAAAGGTTGAGGACACCTCAAATTACATCCTTTTCAACTCACCGCTCTGCTTAAAAAAAAGCAGGTGGTTTCAAATTCGCCAACAGTTTTAAAAGCGCCCCTTCCCGCCCAGTAGAGACGGGAGAGGAGGAACAGACCGGGAGAGGAGGAGCAAACCGGGAGAGGAGGAACAGACCGGGAGAGGAGGAACAGGTACCGGGAGAGGAGGAACGGACCGGGAAAGGAGGAACAGGTACCGGGAGAGGAGGAACAGCCCGGGAGAGGAGGAAGAGACCGGGAGAGGAGGAACAGACCGGGAGAGGAGGAGCAAACCGGGAGAGGAGGAACAGACCGGGGGAGGAGGAGCAAACCGGGAGAGGAGGAACAGGTACCGGGAGAGGAGGAACAGGTACCGGGAGAGGAGGAACAGACCGGGAGAGGAGGAGCAAACCGGGAGAGGAGGAACAGACCGGGAGAGGAGGAACAGACCGGGGGAGGAGGAGCAAACCGGGAGAGGAGGAACAGGTACCGGGAGAGGAGGAACAGGTACCGGGAGAGGAGGAACAGGTACCGGGAGAGGAGGAACAGGCCGGGAGACGCAGCCTGTCTGAATCATCAGGCAGGAGAAGGGCTGACGTTACAGGATAGGAAGACATTAGGAAGACGTTACAGGATTGTTTGCTAAAATGGATGACGAAGAGGACACCAAGCTGGAGGAGACCAAGCTGGAGGAGACCAAGCTGGAGGAGACCAAGCTGGAGGAGACCAAGCTGGAGGAGACCAAGCTGGAGGAGACCAAGCTGGAGGAGACCAAGCTGGAGGAGACCAAGCTGGAGGAGACCAAGCTGGAGGAGACCAAGCTGGAGGAGACCAAGCTGGAGGAGACCAAGCTGGAGGAGACCAAGCTGGAGGAGACCAAGCTGGAGGAGACCAAGCTGGAGGAGACCAAGCTGGAGGACACCAAGCTGGAGGAGACCAAGCTGGAGAACACCAAGCTGACGGGACACAAAGCTGACGGACCACCAAGCTGACGGACCACCAAGCTGACGGACCACCAAGCTGACGGACCACCAAGCTGGAGGACACCAAGCTGACGGACCACCAAGCTGACGGACCACCAAGCTGACGGACCACCAAGCTGATGAACCACCAAGCTGACGGACCACCAAGCTGACGGACCACCAAGCTGACGGACCACCAAGCTGACGGACTGTGGCACCTTTTGGGAGCATTGAAAGGCCAGAGATAGCCAGACAAGTAGTTGGGTATTGAAGAAAAGCCATCGGTGTGTGTTCTGCCAGCAGTACAGCGGATGAAGGCGCGCCATGAGCGCGGTGAACGGCTAAACGTGGTTTTTGGACAGCGATGGAATGACGGAGAAAACCTGAGTGCAGTGGGAAGATGTGTGTTGAGGAAGAATGGCGCCAAGTAGAAACCGTATTCTGCAGTCTCTGATGGCACAGAAATCTTACCCCGACGAGAGTGAGTATGAATGCAGAAGATGATTTGGGCCCAGTGGGAGTTATATTTTTGGAGAAAGTGGATCCCTACCTTTGGCTGACCCATTTTTGGCTGGGTAGAAAATAAATTGGGTACTGTTAAATCTGTGAAGCTAGCTCAACGTGGACAAGCAATGATTTTTTTTTGTTATGTTTCTTCCGTCCAGAGGGAGCGAGCACTTCGCGTCACGTGAACAAGGACAAGACCTGTGACTTGCTTTGCTCTTCGGAGCAGGACGCCTTTGAAAGTAGTGATTACTGGGGTGGCGTTAAGTGTTGAGGTGGAGCAAATTAAATACAAGATTCCCTGTGTCTTTGACACCCGCCATTTTGTGCAACACAGACCACGGTGGAGAGCATCGTGAAACTAGAAGGCACCGTCTGTCCTTATGAGTTTTGAAGCAGAGTCTTTGCCTGATAAAGTCATGTTAAGATATGTCACTTATCCAACTGAGCGCTTTTGTACCGAACCCACTAAGGTGTTTCAGATGCCAACCTTATGGTCATGTTGCAGCAGTGTGTAGGAGGGAGATTCATTGATGTGAGAAGTGTGTAGGAGGGCATGGGGACAAAGGAATGTGTTGTATCGGTGGGAAAAAAACTGTGTCAAATGTGCAGATGCCCATTTTGCTGGGGGGGGGATCAGAAGTACCCAGTGAGAGAGAGACAGGTAGCCTAGTGGTTAGAGCATTGGGCCAGTAACCAAAAGGTTGCTAGATCGAATCCCTGTCCTGACAAGGTAAAAAAAAATCTGTCGTTCTGCCCCCTGAACAAGGCAGTTAACCCACTGTTCCCCGGTAGGCCGTCATTGTAAATAAGAATTTGTTCTTAACTGACTTGTCTAGTTAAATAAAATAGGTTGTCAGAGTACAATAGAAGGTATTGTCTGCTGAGGCAGTGAAGACAGTAGAAGATGAATAGTAGGCCTTGGGCAATACAGAGATATATGAACAATGTGCTTTGGTAAGGTTGGCTTCTAACAATTCATTGTCATGGCTATCAAATGTACCGCAGAAATAGAATTGATGTTATGGTAGCAGCTGCAGAGAAGTATTTCAGTGTACAAAGTTTTCCTGCAGGAGAGTTGAAAGGTGTGTTGAAGGAAAGAGAGTCCTGTCCTCCCAGGCCGTCAGCCTGTTACTGCAGGAGAGTTGTAGGAACGAGAGTCCTGTCCTCCCGGGCCGTCAGCCTGTTACTGCAGGAGAGTTGAAAGGTGTGTTGAAGGAACGAGAGTCCTGTCCTCCCGGGCCGTCAGCCTGTTACTGCAGGAGAGTTGAAAGGTGTGTTGAAGGAACGAGAGTCCTGTCCTCCCGGGCCGTCAGCCTGTTACAGCAGGAGAGTTGAAAGGTGTGTTGAAGGAACGAGAGTCCTGTCCTCCCGGGCCGTCAGCCTGTTACTGCAGGAGAGTTGAAAGGTGTGTTGAAGGAACGAGAGTCCTGTCCTCCCGGGCCGTCAGCCTGTTACTGCAGGAGAGTTGAAAGGTGTGTTGAAGGAACGAGAGTCCTGTCCTCCCAGGCAGTCAGCCTGGTCTAGAATCAGTTAGGGTCAAAGTAGTGGAATGATTTGATTTGATTTTTTTTAAATGAAATACTGTTATATACACACTACCGTTCAAAAGTTTTTGGGGTCACTTAGAAATGTCCTTGTTTTTGAAAGAAAGTCACATTTTTTTGGTCCATTAAAATAACATGAAATTGATCAGAAATACAGTGTAGACATTGTTAATGTTGTAAATGACTATTGTAGCTGGAAACAGCTGATTGTTTATGGAATATCTACATAGGCGTACAGAGGCCCATTATCAGCAACCATCACTCCTGTGTTCCTATGGCACGTTGTGTTAGCTAATCCATGTTTATCATTTTAAAGGCTAATTGATCATTAGAAAACTCTTTTGCAATCATTGTAATCATGTAAGGATTACCATTCTGTTCCTACCAGTGTAATTATCATTGTAATCCTGTAGGGATTAACCTTTCTGTTCCTACCAGTATAATTATCATTGTAGGATTACCTTTCTGTTCCTACCAGTGTAATTATCATTGTAATCCTGTAGGAATATCTCTCTGTTCCTACCAGTGTAATTATCATTCTAATCCTGTAGGGATTAACCTTTCTGTTCCTACCAGTGTAATTATCATTGTAATCCTGTAGGAATATCTCTCTGTTCCTACCAGTGTAATTATCATTGTAATCCTGTAGGAATATCTCTCTGTTCCTACCAGTGTAATTATCATTGTAATCTTTCTGTTCCTACCAGTGTAATTATCATTGTAATCTTATAGGGATTAACCTTTCTGTTCCTACCAGTGAGCACAGATCAGCATCAGCACTGCGGACGGGCCACTTCCTCCCAAAGCACTTCCACGCTCTCTGTCAAAGATTTTTAGAAGCATTGGATTGGTGTAAACATTGGCTGTAGGGAGGTCTGCATCATTTTTAAATCCATGACTGGGAGTGGAGGGTGGAGAAAAGGATGGAGAATGGACATTGCATCCCTGGAGGTGGAGCTCAGTCCAGTTCACTGTTGGAGAGAGAGAGAGAGAGAGACCTCTGCTGGTCACACAGACCAACTGCATGAGTTGTATGAGTCCTAATATAGACTGTATGAGTGTATGAGTCCTGTATGAGTCCTAATATAGACTGTATGAGTGTATGAGTCCTGTATGAGTCCTAATAGAGACTGTATGAGTGTATGAGTCCTGTATGAGTCCTAATAGAGAGACTGTATGAGTGTATGAGTCCTGTATGAGTCCTAATAGAGACTGTATGAGTGTATGAGTCCTGTATGATGTATGAGTGTATGAGTCCTGTATGAGTCCTAATAAAGACTGTATGAGTGTATGAGTCCTGTATGAGTCCTAATACCCATAAAACTTAAGCACTCAAACAACTGGTTAGACGGCATTTATATATTTCCAAAATGTTGGTTTACTTTAATTTAACTGTATGCTAGGTGTTAATAGCAACTGGCTGACTCACTCAGTGCTAACGTAACGTTAGCAGGCTGGTAGGCGCTAACGTTAGCAGGCTGGTAAGGGCTAACGTTAGCAGGCTGGTTGGGCTAACGTTAGCAGGCTGGTAGAGGCTAACGTTAGCAGGCTGGTAGAGGCTAACGTTAGCAGGCTGGTTGGGGCTAACGTTAGCAGGCTGATAGAGGCTAACGTTAGCAGGCTGGTAGGAGGTAACGTTAGCAGGCTGGTAGGAGGTAACGTTAGCAGACTGTATGGGATAACGTTAGCAGGCTGGTAGGGGCTAACGTTAGCAGGCTGGTAGGAGATAACGTTAGCAGGCTGGTAGGAGATAACGTTAGCAGGCTGGTAGGGGCTAACGTCAGCAGGCTGGTAGGGGCTAACGTCAGCAGGCTGGTAGGAGATAACGTTAGCAGACTGGTAGGAGATAACGTTAGCAGGCTGGTTGGGATAACGTTAGCAGGCTGGTTGGGATAACGTTAGCAGGCTGGTAGGGGCTAACGTTAGCAGGCTGGTAGGGGCTAACGTTAGCAGGCTGGTAGGGGCTAACGTTAGCAGGCTGGTAGGGGCTAATGTAGCAGGCTGGTTGGGCTAACGTTAGCAGGCTGGTAGGAGATAACGTTAGCAGGCTGGTAGGGCTAATGTTGGCAGGCTGATAGGGGCTAACGTTAGCAGGCTGGTAGGGCTAATGTTAGCAGGCTGGTAGGGCTAACGTTAGCAGGCTGGTAGGGCTAACGTTAGCAGGCTGGTAGAGGCTAACGTTAGCAGGCTGGTAAAGGCTAACTTTTGCAGGCTGGTAGAGGCTAACGTTAGCAGGCTGGTAGGGGCTAACGTTAGCAGGCTGGTAGGGGCTAACGTTAGCAGGCTGGTAGGGGCTAACGTTAGCAGGCTGGTTGGGCTAACGTTAGCAGGCTGGTTGGGCTAACGTTAGCAGGCTGGTAAGGGCTAACGTTAGCAGGCTGGTAGGAGATAACGTTAGCAGGCTGGTTGGGCTAACGTTAGCAGGCTGGTATAGGCTAACGTTAGCAGGCTGGTAGGGGCTAACATTAGCAGGCTGGTAGGGGCTAACGTTAGCAGGCTGGTAGGGGCTAACGTTAGCAGGCTGGTAGCAGATAACTTTAGCAGGCTGGTAGGAGATAACGTTAGCAGGCTTGTTGGGCTAACGTTAGCAGGCCGGTAGGGGCTAACATTAGCAGGCTGGTAGGGGCTAACGTTAGCAGGCTGGTAGGGGCTAACGTTAGCAGGCTGGTAGGGGCTAACGTTAGCAGGCTGGTAGGGCTAACGTTAGCAGGCTGGTTGGGCAAACGTTAGCAGGCTGGTAGGCTAACGTTAGCAGTTGGCTAGCAACCTTGCAAGCTGATTTGTAACAATAAATTCATAAAGTATTTGCTTGCAAGTTGGCTGAAAATGTAATTAAAACCAGTACTCAAATTGTGCAAACAGCTTTGTTTATTTTGAAGTTATTTCTGTTAGAGTTTACATAATAGAGAAAATAGGCTGGTTTCCCGGGTCCTCCATATTAAATCACATCCTGGTAGCCTAGTGGTTAGAGGGGGAGGCAGGTAGCCTAGTGGTTAGAGGGGGGGCAGGTAGCCTAGTGGTTAGAGTAGAGGGGGGGGGCAGGTAGCCTAGTGGTTAGAGGGCGGGGCAGGTAGCCTAGTGGTTAGAGGGGGGGCAGGTAGCCTAGTGGTTAGAGGGGGGGAGGCAGGTAGCCTAGTGGTTAGAGGGGGAGGCAGGTAGCCTAGTGGTTAGGGGGGGGGGGGCAGGTAGCCTAGTGGTTAGAGGGGGGGAGGCAGGTAGCCTACTGGTTAGAGGGGGGAGGCAGGTAGCCTAGTGGTTAGAGGGGGAGGCAGGTAGCCTAGTGGTTAGAGTAGAGGGGGGGGGGGGGGCAGGTAGCCTAGTGGTTAGAGGGGGGGGGGGGGGGGGCAGGTAGCCGAGTGGTTAGAGGGGGGAGATGGCAGGTAGTCTAGTGGTTAGAGGGGGGGCAGGTAGCCTAGTGGTTAGAGTGGAGAGATGGCAGGTAGTCTAGTGGTTAGAGGGGCGGTAGGTAGCCTAGTGGTTAGTTTGAGCGTTGGACTAGTAACCGAAAGGTTGCAAGATCAAATCCCCGAGCTGACAAGGTATAAATCTGTCGTTCTGCCCTCTGAACAAGGCAGTTAACCCACTGTTCCCTGGTAGGCCGTCATTGAAAATAATAATTTGTTCTTAACTGACTTGCCTGGTTAAATAAAGGTTAAAAAAATATAAATCAAAATAAAATACATTTCTGTAATAACCCAAATCCATAATGTTACAAGTGGTTCCGTTCATGCTACCTACCCTTTAATACGGACTGTAACTATAGTAACGTGATGGTTCCGTTCGTGCTACCTACCCTTTAATACGGACTGTAACTATAGTAACCTGATGGTTCTGTTCATGCTACCTACCCTTTAATACGGACTGTAACTATAGTAACGTGATGGTTCTGTTCATGCTACCTACCCTTTAATACGGGCTGTAACTATAGTAACAGATGTCAGAACAGAAATTCTGTATATTAACCAGAAGTGATGACTCATGGGTTTTACATGATGATGTAATACAGAAGGGTCAGACAATACCTGCCTCTCAGACCCTGGACCCTGGACAGAACAACCTCTCAGACCCTGGACAGAACAACCTCTCAGACCCTGGACAGAACAACCTCTCAGACCCTGGACAGAACAACCTCTCAGACCCTGGACAGAACAACCTCTCAGATCCTGGACAGAACAACCTCTCAGACCCTGGACAGAACAACCTCTCAGACCCTGGACAGAACAACCTCTCAGACCCTGGACAGAACAACCTATCAGGCCCTGGACAGAACAACCTCTCAGACCCTGGACAGAACAACCTCTCAGACCCTGGACAGAACAACCTATCAGGCCCTGGACAGAACAATCTCTCAGGCCCTGGACAGAACAACCTCTCAGACCCTGGACAGAACAACCTCTCAGGCCCTGGACAGAACAACCTCTCAGGCTCTGGACCCTGGACAGAACAACCTCTCAGACCCTGGACAGAACAACCTCTCAGACCCTGGACAGAACAACCTATCAGGCCCTGGACAGAACAATCTCTCAGACCCTGGACAGAACAACCTCTCAGACCCTGGACCCTGGACAGAACAACCTCTCAGACCCTGGACAGAACAACCTCTCAGACCCTGGACAGAACAACCTCTCAGACCCTGGACAGAACAACCCCTCAGGCCCTGGACAGAACAACCTCTCTCAGGCTCTGGACAGAACAACCTCTCTCAGGCTCTGGACCCTGGACAGAACAACCTCTCAGACCCTGGACAGAACAACCTCTCAGACCCTGGACAGAACAACCTCTCAGATCCTGGACCCTGGACAGAACAACCTCTCAGAACCTGGACAGAACAACCTCTCAGACCCTGGACCCTGGACAGAACAACCTCTCAGACCCTGGACAGAACAACCTCTCAGACCCTGGACAGAACAACCTCTCAGACCCTGGACAGAACAACCTCTCAGACCCTGGACCCTGGACAGAACAACCTCTCAGACCCTGGACAGAACAACCTCTCAGACCCTGGACAGAACAACCTATCAGGCCCTGGACAGAACAACCTCTCAGACCCTGGACAGAACAACCTCTCAGACCCTGGACAGAACAACCTATCAGGCCCTGGACAGAACAATCTCTCAGGCCCTGGACAGAACAACCTCTCAGACCCTGGACAGAACAACCTCTCAGGCCCTGGACAGAACAACCTCTCAGGCTCTGGACCCTGGACAGAACAACCTCTCAGACCCTGGACAGAACAACCTCTCAGACCCTGGACAGAACAACCTATCAGGCCCTGGACAGAACAATCTCTCAGACCCTGGACAGAACAACCTCTCAGACCCTGGACCCTGGACAGAACAACCTCTCAGACCCTGGACAGAACAACCTCTCAGACCCTGGACAGAACAACCTCTCAGACCCTGGACAGAACAACCCCTCAGGCCCTGGACAGAACAACCTCTCTCAGGCTCTGGACAGAACAACCTCTCTCAGGCTCTGGACCCTGGACAGAACAACCTCTCAGACCCTGGACAGAACAACCTCTCAGACCCTGGACAGAACAACCTCTCAGGCCCTGGACAGAACAACCTCTCAGGCTCTGGACCCTGGACAGAACAACCTCTCAGACCCTGGACAGAACAACCTCTCAGACCCTGGACAGAACAACCTATCAGGCCCTGGACAGAACAATCTCTCAGACCCTGGACAGAACAACCTCTCAGACCCTGGACCCTGGACAGAACAACCTCTCAGACCCTGGACAGAACAACCTCTCAGACCCTGGACAGAACAACCTCTCAGACCCTGGACAGAACAACCCCTCAGGCCCTGGACAGAACAACCTCTCTCAGGCTCTGGACAGAACAACCTCTCTCAGGCTCTGGACCCTGGACAGAACAACCTCTCAGACCCTGGACAGAACAACCTCTCAGACCCTGGACAGAACAACCTCTCAGATCCTGGACCCTGGACAGAACAACCTCTCAGAACCTGGACAGAACAACCTCTCAGACCCTGGACCCTGGACAGAACAACCTCTCAGACCCTGGACAGAACAACCTCTCAGACCCTGGACAGAACAACCTCTCAGACCCTGGACAGAACAACCTCTCAGACCCTGGACCCTGGACAGAACAACCTCTCAGACCCTGGACAGAACAACCTCTCAGACCCTGGACAGAACAACCTATCAGGCCCTGGACAGAACAACCTCTCAGACCCTGGACAGAACAACCTCTCAGACCCTGGACAGAACAACCTATCAGGCCCTGGACAGAACAACCTCTCAGGCTCTGGACCCTGGACAGAACAACCTCTCAGACCCTGGACAGAACAACCTCTCAGACCCTGGACAGAACAACCTATCAGGCCCTGGACAGAACAATCTCTCAGACCCTGGACAGAACAACCTCTCAGACCCTGGACCCTGGACAGAACAACCTCTCAGACCCTGGACAGAACAACCTCTCAGACCCTGGACAGAACAACCTCTCAGACCCTGGACAGAACAACCCCTCAGGCCCTGGACAGAACAACCTCTCTCAGGCTCTGGACAGAACAACCTCTCTCAGGCTCTGGACCCTGGACAGAACAACCTCTCAGACCCTGGACAGAACAACCTCTCAGACCCTGGACAGAACAACCTCTCAGATCCTGGACCCTGGACAGAACAACCTCTCAGAACCTGGACAGAACAACCTCTCAGACCCTGGACCCTGGACAGAACAACCTCTCAGACCCTGGACAGAACAACCTCTCAGACCCTGGACAGAACAACCTCTCAGACCCTGGACAGAACAACCTCTCAGACCCTGGACCCTGGACAGAACAACCTCTCAGACCCTGGACAGAACAACCTCTCAGACGCTGGACCCTGGACAGAACAACCTCTCAGAACCTGGACAGAACAACCTCTCAGAACCTGGACAGAACAACCTCTCAGACCCTGGACCCTGGACAGAACAACCTCTCAGACCCTGGACAGAACAACCTCTAAGACCCTGGACAGAACAACCTCTCAGACTCTGGACAGAACAACCTCTCAGACTCTGGACCCTGGACAGAACAACCTCTCAGACCCTGGACCCTGGACAGAACAACCTCTCAGAACCTGGACAGAACAACCTCTCAGACCCTGGACAGAACAACCTCTCAGACAGGTATATTTACACATTGTATTTTTTTAATGTTTGTCAGTTATACATTTTTTTTATTTCATATTTTTTTACATTCACAACTTTATATTTACATGAACCCTGAAGAATAAAGACAGACTTTTAGCACTAGTAGGTTCCGCATCTCGACCCGCTGTAGAATACTGACGGAAAAGGCAAGGATAATGTAATGCATCATGTCATAGCTGTCACACGGGCAGAGCAGAAAGCCAAGTAGAGATTCTCTTCACGTTGTCTCCCCGAGCAGAGCAGAAAGCCAATCAGAGATTCTGTCTCCCCGAGCAGAGCAGAAAGCCAATCAGAGATTCTGTCTCCCCGAGCAGAGCAGAAAGCCAATCAGAGATTCTGTCTCCCCGAGCAGAGCAGAAAGCCAATCAGAGATTCTGTCTCCCCGAGCAGAAAGCCAATCAGAGATTCTGTCTCCCCGAGCAGAGCAGAAAGCCAATCAGAGATTCTGTCTCCCCGAGCAGAGCAGAAAGCCAATCAGAGATTCTGTCTCCCCGAGCAGAGCAGAAAGCCAATCAGAGATTCTGTCTCCCCGAGCAGAGCAGAAAGCCAATCAGAGATTCTGTCTCCCCGAGCAGAGCAGAAAGCCAATCAGAGATTCTGTCTCCCCGAGCAGAGCAGAAAGCCAATCAGAGATTCTCTTCACGCTGTCTCCCCGGGCAGAGCAGAAAGCCAATCAGAGATTCTGTCTCCCCGAGCAGAGCAGAAAGCCAATCAGAGATTCTGTCTCCCCGAGCAGAGCAGAAAGCCAATCAGAGATTCTGTTCACGTTGTCTCCCCGAGCAGAGCAGAAAGCCAATCAGAGATTCTGTTCACGCTGTCTCCCCGAGCAGAGCAGAAAGCCAATCAGAGCTTCTGTCTCCCCGAGCAGAGCAGAAAGCCAATCAGAGATTCTGTCTCCCCGAGCAGAGCAGAAAGCCAATCAGAGATTCTGTTCACGCTGTCTCCCCGAGCAGAGCAGAAAGCCAATCAGAGCTTCTGTCTCCCCGAGCAGAGCAGAAAGCCAATCAGAGCTTCTGTCTCCCCGAGCAGAGCAGAAAGCCAATCAGAGATTCTGTCTCCCCGAGCAGAGCAGAAAGCTCAGCAGTATAGACGAGGAGGATCAGGAGGTGGACCAGGATAACATCCTGGGGTCAAAGGTTAGAGGTCAGGCTGGAGTTCAGTATCCTGTCAGTCTTGAGGGACTCCTCTCCGCTGAGGCCTTTTCTGGGCTCTCTGTGTGCGTGTGTGTGTGTGTGTGTGTGTGTGTGTGTGTGTGTGTGTGTGTGTGTGTGTGTGTGTGTGTGTGTGTGTGTGTGTGTGTGTGTGTGTGTGTGTGTGTGTGTGTGTGTGTGTGTGTGTGTGTTCAGTACCCTGTGGTGATGTTGGTGTGTGTGTGTGTGTTTGAGCCCGGTGCAGTGAAGCTATAGGCAGCGTAGGCCACAGCTGATCCCAACATCAACCCTGTCATGTACGATACAGTCATAGTGTTACCTGGAGACAGGAGAGGAGAGGAGAGGAGAGGAGAGGAGAGGAGAGGAGAGGAGGGAGGGAGGGAGGGAGGGAGGGGAGGGAGAGAGAGAGGAGAGGACAGGAGAGAGAGAGAGAGAGAGAGAGAGAGAGAGGAGACAGGGAGGGAGGGGAGGGGAGAGAGAGAGAGAGAGAGAGAGAGAGAGAGGAGAGGAGAGGAGAGGAGAGGAGAGGAGAGGAGAGGAGAGGAGAGGAGAGGAGAGGAGAGGGAGAGGAGAGGAGAGGAGAGGAGAGGAGAGGAGAGGAGAGGAGAGGAGAGGAGAGGAGAGGAGAGGAGAGGAGGGTGGGAGGGAGGGAGGGGAGAGAGAAGAGAGGAGAGGAGAGAGAGAGAGAGAGAGAGGAGAAGAGAGGAGAGAGACAGAGAGAGAGGGTGACAGGGAGGGAGGGAGGGGAGAGAGAGAGAGAGAGAGAGAGAGAGAGAGAGAGAGAGAGAGAGAGAGAGAGAGAGAGAGATTATTATACAGTATATAGATAGGGGACGGTCAAAGTAGAAAATCGGCACAAAATTGTAGGAGGAGATCGTGCTGCAGTTTAGTGGTTTACAGTATTACAGTATAGAGTGTATATACAGTCACCTCAAGAATTATTGGCACCCTTGATAAAGATGAGCAAAAATACTGTATAAAATAAATTATACAAATACTGAGCTATATTTTGTGCACAAAAAAAAACTTGGAAAATCATATGATTTTGAAACTATTACAATTGTTTAGAGAAAGATATTCTGTTTAAAAGGTAAACATTTAAAATGATAGTTAAATGTATTGGCACCCCTGTTTTCAATACTCCATCACCTAGAGAGAACACCCCTGTTTTCAATACTCCATCACCTAGAGAGAACACCCCTGTTTTCAATACTCCATCACCTAGAGAGAACACCCCTGTTTTCAATACTCCATCACCCACAGTCAACACCCCTGTTTTCAATACTCCATCACCTAGAAAGAACACCCCTGTTTTCAATACTCCATCACCTTCCCCTTGCGAGGATAACGACACAGACGTTTTCAAAAAATGTTTTCTGAGATTGGAGAACACGTCGGGAATGGATTTCAGACCATTCCTCAATAGATCTTTCTAGAGCCTTCATATCCTTCATCTGTATTTATGAACTTGGCTTCTTCAATTCAATCCCACAGGTATGAATGGGTTCATGTCCGGAGACTGAGAAGGCCATTACAAAAAGTGGATTTTGTGGTCAATTAACCATTTCTGAATGACGAATTGATTTGAAATGTGTGTCACCTCATTTCTATACCCCCATGAAACAGGAAGCCATGGAAGGCCACAATATAGTTCCTCAAACTGAGATTAACTTCAAACATTACAATGTTAATGTAGATTTAATTTATTTAGATTTTTATCAATAAGATTCTTTAGAGGTCCCAATAATGAGATATAAATGATGACTTGTTAAACAATATCTCTTTCTCTGGGCAATTAATTGTATTATTATAAAAGTAGATCATTTTCACATTTTTCTGAAACCCGTTTCTGGTTTTCCACCCCTCTACCCCTTCCATCCTTCACCTCACCCCCCTACTACCCCTCTACCTCACCCCCCCCACCACGCTCTACCTCATCACCCCTCTACCCCTCTACCCCTCCACCCCTCTACCTCATCACCCCTCTACCCCTTCCATCCTCTACCTCACCACCCCTCTATCTCACCACCCCTCTACCTCATCACCCCTCTACCCCTTCCATCCTCTACCTCACCCCTCCACTACCCCTCTACCTCATCACCCCTCTACCCCTTCCACCCCTCTACCTCACCACCCCACTACCTCACCACCCCACTACCTCACCCCCCCACTACCCCTCTACTTCACCACCCCTCCACCCCTCTACCCCTCCACCCCTCTACCTCACCACCCCACTACCTCACCACCCCTCTACCCCTCTACCTCACCACCCCTCTACCTCACCACCCCACTACCTCACCACCCCACTACCTCACCACCCCACTACCCCTCCACCTCACCACCCCACTACCTCACCACCCCACTACCTCACCACCCCTCTACCCCTCTACCTCACCACCCGTCTACCTCACCACCCCACTACCTCACCACCCCTCTACCCCCACTACCTCACCACCCCTCTACCCCTCTACCTCACCACCCCACTATCTCACCACCCCTCTACCCCTCTACCTCACCACCCCTCTACTTCACCACCCCTCCACCCCTCTACCCCTCCACCCCTCTACCTCACCACCCCACTACCTCACCACCCCTCTACCCCTCTACCTCACCACCCCTCTACCTCACCACCCCTCTACCCCTCCACCTCACCACCCCACTACCTCACCACCCCACTACCTCACCACCCCTCTACCCCTCTACCTCACCACCCCACTACCTCACCACCCCACTACCTTACCACCCCTCTACCCCACTACCTCACCACCCCTCTACCTCACCACCCCTCTACCTCACCACCCCTCTACCTTACCACCCCTCTACCCCTCTACCTCACCACCCCACTACCTCACCACCCCACTACCTCACTACCTCACCACCCCTCTACCCCTCTACCTCACCACCCCACTACCTCACCACCCCTCTACCCCTCTACCTCACCACCCCTCTACCTCACCACCCCACTACCTCACCACCCCACTACCTCACCACCCCACTACCTCACCACCCCTCTACCCCACTACCTCACCACCCCTCTCCCCCTCCACCCCCCCCCCCCCCCTCACCTGCTAGTTCTCTCTGTTCCGGCGGGACCTTCCCAGCAGCCTGAATCATGGGGACTGATCCGAAGTAACCGTTGGTTACGCCCATGAGGAGAGAAAAGAGGCAGGGCCAGACGGGGTGGGACAAGGTTGGGGTGGAGGAAGGGTACACGCACATCACCAACAGAGGGATGAAGACCACCCGCAGGCAGGAGAAGAGGAGCAGGTAAACCCCCGTCCACTCATAGGGCAACGCAGCCAGGATCTGGAAAGGACAGAGGGCTTAGTGAGGCAAGGTCTATATCTGTATATCTATATATCATATATCTATATATCATATATCTATATATCTATATATCTATATATCATATGTCTATCTATCTATCATATGTCTATCTATCTATCTATCTATCTATCTATCTATCTATCTATCTATCTATCTATCTATCCTACAGTATCTATCTATCTATCCTACAGTATCTATCTATCTATCCTACAGTATCTATCTATCTATCCTACAGTATCTATCTATCTATCCTACAGTATCTATCTATCTATTCTACAGTATCTATCTATCTATTCTACAGTATCTATCTATCTATCTATCTATCCTACAGTATCTATCTATCTATCCTACAGTATCTATCTATCTATCCTACAGTATCTATCTATCTATTCTACAGTATCTATCTATCTATTCTACAGTATCTATCTATCTATTCTACAGTATCTATCTATTCTACAGTATCTATCTATCTATCTATCTATCTATCCTACAGTATCTATCTATCTATCCTACAGTATCTATCTATCTATCCTACAGTATCTATCTATCTATTCTACAGTATCTATCTATCTATTCTACAGTATCTATCTATCTATCTATCTATCTATCTATCTATCTATCTATCTATCTATCTATCTATCTATCTATCTATCTATCTATCTATCTATCTATCCTACAGTATCTATCTATCTATCCTACAGTATCTATCTATCTATCCTACAGTATCTATCTATCTATCCTACAGTATCTATCTATCTATCCTACAGTATCTATCTATCTATTCTACAGTATCTATCTATCTATTCTACAGTATCTATCTATCTATCTATCTATCTATCTATCTATCTATCTATCTATCTATCTATCTATCTATCTATCTATCTATCCTACAGTATCTATCTATCTATCCTACAGTATCTATCTATCTATCCTACAGTATCTATCTATCTATCCTACAGTATCTATCTATCTATTCTACAGTATCTATCTATCTATTCTACAGTATCTATCTATCTATCTATCTATCTATCTATCCTACAGTATCTATCTATCTATCCTACAGTATCTATCTATCTATCCTACAGTATCTATCTATCTATCCTACAGTATCTATCTATCTATCCTACAGTATCTATCTATCTATTCTACAGTATCTATCTATCTATTCTACAGTATCTATCTATCTATTCTACAGTATCTATCTATCTATCTATCTATCTATCTATCTATCTATCTATCCTACAGTATCTATCTATCTATCCTACAGTATCTATCTATCTATCCTACAGTATCTATCTATCTATCCTACAGTATCTATCTATCTATTCTACAGTATCTATCTATCTATTCTACAGTATCTATCTATCTATCTATCTATCTATCTATCTATCCTACAGTATCTATCTATCTATCCTACAGTATCTATCTATCTATCCTACAGTATCTATCTATCTATTCTACAGTATCTATCTATCTATTCTACAGTATCTATCTATCTATCTATCTATCTATCTATCTATCTATCTATCTATCCTACAGTATCTATCTATCTATCCTACAGTATCTATCTATCTATCCTACAGTATCTATCTATCTATTCTACAGTATCTATCTATCTATTCTACAGTATCTATCTATCTATCTATCTATCTATCTATCTATCTATCTATCTATCCTACAGTATCTATCTATCTATCCTACAGTATCTATCTATCTATCCTACAGTATCTATCTATCTATCTATCTATCCTACAGTATCTATCTATCTATCCTACAGTATCTATCTATCTATCCTACAGTATCTATCTATCTATTCTACAGTATCTATCTATCTATCTATCTATCTATCTATCTATCTATCTATCTATCTATCTATCTATCTATCTATCTATCCTACAGTATCTATCTATCTATCCTACAGTATCTATCTATCTATCCTACAGTATCTATCTATCTATCCTACAGTATCTATCTATCTATCCTACAGTATCTATCTATCTATTCTACAGTATCTATCTATCTATCTATCTATCTATCTATCTATCTATCTATCTATCTATCTATCTATCTATCTATCCTACAGTATCTATCTATCTATCCTACAGTATCTATCTATCTATCCTACAGTATCTATCTATCTATCTATCTATCTATCTATCTATCTATCTATCTATCTATCTATCTATCTATCTATCTATCTATCTATCTATCCTACAGTATCTATCTATCTATCCTACAGTATCTATCTATCTATCCTACAGTATCTATCTATCTATCTATCTATCCTACAGTATCTATCTATCTATCCTACAGTATCTATCTATCTATCCTACAGTATCTATCTATCTATCCTACAGTATCTATCTATCTATTCTACAGTATCTATCTATCTATTCTACAGTATCTATCTATCTATCTATCTATCTATCTATCTATCTATCTATCTATCTATCTATCTATCCTACAGTATCTATCTATCTATCCTACAGTATCTATCTATCTATCCTACAGTATCTATCTATCTATCCTACAGTATCTATCTATCTATTCTACAGTATCTATCTATCTATCTATCTATCTATCTATCTATCTATCTATCTATCTATCTATCTATCTATCTATCTATCCTACAGTATCTATCTATCTATCCTACAGTATCTATCTATCTATCCTACAGTATCTATCTATCTATCCTACAGTATCTATCTATCTATACTACAGTATCTATCTATCTATTCTACAGTATCTATCTATCTATCTATCTATCTATCTATCTATCTATCTATCTATCTATCCTACAGTATCTATCTATCCTACAGTATCTATCTATCTATCCTACAGTATCTATCTATCTATCCTACAGTATCTATCTATCTATCCTACAGTATCTATCTATCTATCCTACAGTATCTATCTATCTATCCTACAGTATCTATCTATCTATTCTACAGTATCTATCTATCTATCTATCTATCTATCTATCTATCTATCTATCTATCTATCTATCTATCTATCCTACAGTATCTATCTATCTATCCTACAGTATCTATCTATCTATCCTACAGTATCTATCTATCTATCCTACAGTATCTATCTATCTATACTACAGTATCTATCTATCTATTCTACAGTATCTATCTATCTATCTATCTATCTATCTATCTATCTATCTATCTATCCTACAGTATCTATCTATCCTACAGTATCTATCTATCTATCCTACAGTATCTATCTATCTATCCTACAGTATCTATCTATCTATCCTACAGTATCTATCTATCTATCCTACAGTATCTATCTATCTATTCTACAGTATCTATCTATCTATCTATCTATCTATCTATCTATCTATCTATCTATCTATCTATCTATCTATCTATCTATCTATCCTACAGTATCTATCTATCTATCCTACAGTATCTATCTATCTATCCTACAGTATCTATCTATCTATCCTACAGTATCTATCTATCTATTCTACAGTATCTATCTATCTATCTATCTATCTATCTATCTATCTATCTATCTATCTATCTATCTATCTATCTATCTATCTATCCTACAGTATCTATCTATCTATCCTACAGTATCTATCTATCTATCCTACAGTATCTATCTATCTATCCTACAGTATCTATCTATCTATCCTACAGTATCTATCTATCTATTCTACAGTATCTATCTATCTATCTATCTATCTATCTATCTATCTATCTATCTATCTATCTATCTATCTATCTATCTATCTATCTATCTATCTATCTATCCTACAGTATCTATCTATCTATCCTACAGTATCTATCTATCTATCCTACAGTATCTATCTATCTATCCTACAGTATCTATCTATCTATCCTACAGTATCTATCTATCTATTCTACAGTATCTATCTATCTATCTATCTATCTATCTATCTATCTATCTATCCTACAGTATCTATCTATCTATCTATCCTACAGTATCTATCTATCTATCCTACAGTATCTATCTATCTATTCTACAGTATCTATCTATCTATCTATCTATCTATCTATCTATCTATCTATCTATCCTACAGTATCTATCTATCCTACAGTATCTATCTATCTATCCTACAGTATCTATCTATCTATCCTACAGTATCTATCCTACAGTATCTATCTATCTATCCTACAGTATCTATCTATCTATTCTACAGTATCTATCTATCTATTCTACAGTATCTATCTATCTATTCTACAGTATCTATCTATCTATCTATCTATCTATCTATCTATCTATCTATCTATCTATCTATCTATCTATCTATCTATCTATCATATATCTATCGATCCTGGAGAGGTTTGGAACAGCTGGGGGTCCCCAAGGAGAGGTTTGGAACAGCTGGGGGTCCCCAAGGGGGTCCCCAAGGAGAGGTTTGGAACAGCTGGGGGTCCCCAAGGAGAGGTTTGGAACAGCTGGGGGTCCCCGAGGAGAGGTTTGGAACAGCTGGGGGTCCCCAAGGAGAGGTTTGGAACAGCTGGGGGTCCCCAAGGAGAGGTTTGGAACAGCTGGGGGTCCCCAAGGAGAGGTTTGGAACAGCTGGGGGTCCCCAAGGAGAGGTTTGGAACAGCTGGGGGTCCCCGAGGAGAGGTTTGGAACAGCTGGGGGTCCCCAAGGAGAGGTTTGGAACAGCTGGGGGTCCCCGAGGAGAGGTTTGGAACAGCTGGGGGTCCCCAAGGAGAGGTTTGGAACAGCTGGGGGTCCCCAAGGAGAGGTTTGGAACAGCTGGGGGTCCCCAAGGAGAGGTTTGGAACAGCTGGGGGTCCCCGAGGAGAGGTTTGGAACAGCTGGGGGTCCCCGAGGAGAGGTTTGGAACAGCTGGGGGTCCCCGAGGAGAGGTTTGGAACAGCTGGGGGTCCCCGAGGAGAGGTTTGGAACAGCTGGGGGTCCCCGAGGAGAGGTTTGGAACAGCTGGGGGTCCCCAAGGAGAGGTTTGGAACAGCTGGGGGTCCCCAAGGAGAGGTTTGGAACAGCTGGGGGTCCCCGAGGAGAGGTTTGGAACAGCTGGGGGTCCCCAAGGAGAGGTTTGGAACAGCTGGGGGTCCCCGAGGAGAGGTTTGGAACAGCTGGGGGTCCCCAAGGAGAGGTTTGGAACAGCTGGGGGTCCCCAAGGAGAGGTTTGGAACAGCTGGGGGTCCCCAAGGAGAGGTTTGGAACAGCTGGGGGTCCCCAAGGAGAGGTTTGGAACAGCTGGGGGTCCCCGAGGAGAGGTTTGGAACAGCTGGGGGTCCCCAAGGAGAGGTTTGGAACAGCTGGGGGTCCCCAAGGAGAGGTTTGGAACAGCTGGGGGTCCCCAAGGAGAGGTTTGGAACAGCTGGGGGTCCCCGAGGAGAGGTTTGGAACAGCTGGGGGTCCCCAAGGAGAGGTTTGGAACAGCTGGGGGTCCCCAAGGAGAGGTTTGGAACAGCTGGGGGTCCCCGAGGAGAGGTTTGGAACAGCTGGGGGTCCCCGAGGAGAGGTTTGGAACAGCTGGGGGTCCCCAAGGAGAGGTTTGGAACAGCTGGGGGTCCCCAAGGAGAGGTTTGGAACAGCTGGGGGTCCCCGAGGAGAGGTTTGGAACAGCTGGGGGTCCCCAAGGAGAGGTTTGGAACAGCTGGGGGTCCCCAAGGAGAGGTTTGGAACAGCTGGGGGTCCCCAAGGAGAGGTTTGGAACAGCTGGGGGTCCCAAGGAGAGGTTTGGAACAGCTGGGGGTCCCCAAGGAGAGGTTTGGAACAGCTGGGGGTCCCCAAGGAGAGGTTTGGAACAGCTGGGGGTCCCCAAGGAGAGGTTTGGAACAGCTGGGGGTCCCCAAGGAGAGGTTTGGAACAGCTGGGGGTCCCCAAGGAGAGGTTTGGAACAGCTGGGGGTCCCCAAGGAGAGGTTTGGAACAGCTGGGGGTCCCCGAGGAGAGGTTTGGAACAGCTGGGGGTCCCCGAGGAGAGGTTTGGAACAGCTGGGGGTCCCCAAGGAGAGGTTTGGAACAGCTGGGGGTCCCCAAGGAGAGGTTTGGAACAGCTGGGGGTCCCCAAGGAGAGGTTTGGAACAGCTGGGGGTCCCCAAGGAGAGGTTTGGAACAGCTGGGGGTCCCCAAGGAGAGGTTTGGAACAGCTGGGGGTCCCCGAGGAGAGGTTTGAGAACCACTGGCCAAGTAGACTGACCTTGCCTACGAAGTCGGCCATGTTGAATGTGGCCATGATGAGTATAGGTAGCCACTCCCCCAGGGTTGGGTTGCGTATCTCTGATTCCAGACCAGGAAACAGACACAGAGTGATGCTGTAGGTCACTGCTATAGACAACATGTAGGCCCAGATCACCCTGGCAACGATGTACCTGTGAAGAAACATATCTGACGGGGGAGAGAGGGGGAGGGGGAGGGAGGAGAGGGGAGAGGGAGGAGAGGTATGAGAGGGGGAGGGGGAGGGAGGAGAGGGGAGAGGGAGGAGAGGTATGAGAGGGGGAGGGGGAGGGAGGAGAGGGGAGGGGGATGAGAGGGGGAGGGGATGAGAGGGGGAGGGAGGAGAGGGGAGAGGGAGGAGAGGTATGAGAGGGGGAGGGGGAGGGAGGAGAGGGGAGGGGGATGAGAGGGGGAGGGGGAGGGGATGAGAGGGGGAGGGAGGAGAGGGGGAGGGATGAGAGGGGAGGGATGAGGGGGAGGGGAGGGATGAGAGGGGAGGGGAGGGGAGAGGGGGAAGCGAGGGGGAGGAGAGAAGGGGAAGGGGAGAAGAGGGGGAGGGAGGGGGGAAGAGGGAGAAGGGGGAGGGAGGGGGGAAGAGGAAGAAGGGGGAGGGAGGGGGGGAAGAGGAAGAAGGGGGAGGGGAGGAGATGGAGGAGGGATAAGTGGGAGGGGAGGAGAGGGGAGAGGGGGAGGGAAGAGGGATGCTGTAGGTATTCATAGTGTACAAACATTGGGTAGAATCATTGAGTATGTTTACAAAGCACACTAATACATTCGATATTACAGTTTCTCCAGATCACGAAGACACTTTGAATGAAACTGGCGTGGATCTGATCTGATCTGATCTCCATCACAACCTCATGAGCACTACAGTATTACTTTGTGCTAAACTCTTAAAGTCATTTCTCTTTTGTTTTTCACACACAATGCAAATGCTAAGCACATTTTTGGAAAAAACAGTAAACACAACTCTCTTCAAAAAGATACAAAACTCAGTTGAGCAAATGATGTCAAACAAAATGAAAACATTTGGTCACATCTGATACAAATTACTCGCATGAATGTGAACCTCTTCTGCACGTGTGCAAAAACGTCTTTGCACAATTGTTCAATCAGAAATCATTCATGCGTACAAGAGGTCACCTCTGAGTTGCTGTTGGCAAGACAGGACCAAGTCAGAGGCTGAGGGCAAGACAGGACCAAGTCAGAGGCTGAGAGCAAGACAGGACCAAGTCAGCGGCTGAGGGCAAGACAGGACCAAGTCAGAGGCTGAGAGCAAGACAGGACCCAGTCAGCGGCTGAGGGCAAGACAGGACGAGTCAGAGGCTGAGGGCAAGACAGGACCAAGTCAGAGGCTGAGGGCAAGACAGGACCAAGTCAGAGGCTGAGAGCAAGACAGGACCAAGTCAGCGGCTGAGGGCAAGACAGGACCAAGTCAGAGGCTGAGGGCAAGACAGGACCAAGTCAGAGGCTGAGGGCAAGACAGGACCAAGTCAGAGGCTGAGGGCAAGACAGGACCGAGTCAGAGGCTGAGAGCAAGACAGGACCGAGTCAGAGGCTGAGAGCAAGACAGGACCAAGTCAGAGGCTGAGGGCAAGACAGGACCAAGTCAGAGGCTGAGGGCAAGACAGGACCGAGTCAGAGGCTGAGAGCAAGACAGGACCGAGTCAGAGGCTGAGGGCAAGACAAGACCAAGTCAGAGGCTGAGGGCAAGACAGGACCAAGTCAGGGGCTGAGGGCAAGACAGGACCAAGTCAGGGGCTGAGAGCAAGACAGGACCAAGTCAGAGGCTAAGAGCAAGACAGGACCAAGTCAGAGGCTGAGAGCAAGACAGGACCAAGTCAGAGGCTGAGGGCAAGACAGGACCAAGTCAGAGGCTGAGGGCGAGGCAGGACCGAGTCAGAGGCTGAGGGCAAGACAGGACCAAGTCAGAGGCTGAGAGCAAGACAGGACCAAGTCAGCGGCTGAGGGCAAGACAGGACCAAGTCAGAGGCTGAGGGCAAGACAGGACCAAGTCAGAGGCTGAGGGCAAGACAGGACCAAGTCAGAGGCTGAGGGCAAGACAGGACCGAGTCAGAGGCTGAGAGCAAGACAGGACCGAGTCAGAGGCTGAGAGCAAGACAGGACCAAGTCAGAGGCTGAGGGCAAGACAGGACCAAGTCAGAGGCTGAGGGCAAGACAGGACCGAGTCAGAGGCTGAGAGCAAGACAGGACCGAGTCAGAGGCTGAGGGCAAGACAAGACCAAGTCAGAGGCTGAGGGCAAGACAGGACCAAGTCAGGGGCTGAGGGCAAGACAGGACCAAGTCAGGGGCTGAGAGCAAGACAGGACCAAGTCAGAGGCTAAGAGCAAGACAGGACCAAGTCAGAGGCTGAGAGCAAGACAGGACCAAGTCAGAGGCTGAGGGCAAGACAGGACCAAGTCAGAGGCTGAGGGCAAGACAGGACCGAGTCAGAGGCTGAGAGCAAGACAGGACCGAGTCAGAGGCTGAGGGCAAGACAAGACCAAGTCAGAGGCTGAGGGCAAGACAGGACCAAGTCAGGGGCTGAGGGCAAGACAGGACCAAGTCAGGGGCTGAGAGCAAGACAGGACCAAGTCAGAGGCTGAGGGCAAGACAGGACCAAGTCAGGGGCTGAGAGCAAGACAGGACCAAGTCAGAGGCTAAGAGCAAGACAGGACCAAGTCAGAGGCTGAGGGTGAAACAGGACCGAGTCAGAGGCTGAGGGCAAGACAGGACCGAGTCAGAGGCTGAGGGCTGTTTATTTACCACCACAGAAAGATGCTGGCACTAAGACCGCACTCAGTCAGCTGTATAAGGAAATAAGCAAACAGGAAACCGCTCACCCAGAGTCGGCGCTCCTAGTGGCCAGAGACTAATGCAGGGAAACTTAAATCAGTTCTACCAAATTTCCATCAACATGTTAAATGTGCAACCAGAGGGAGAAAATAATTCTAGATCACCTGTACTCCACACACAGAGACACGTACAAAGCTCTCCCTTGCCCTCCATTTGGTAAATCTGACCATAATTCTATCCTCCTGATTCCAGCTTACAATCAAAAACTAAAGCAGGAAGTACCAGTGACTCGGTCTATAAAAAAGTGGTCAGATGAAGCAGATGCTAAACTACAGGACTGTTTTGCTAGAACAGACTGGAACATGTTCTGGGATTCTTCCGATGGCATTGAGGAGTACACCACATCAGTCACTGGCTTTATCAATAAGTGCATCGAGGACGTCGTCCCCACAGTGACCGTACGTACATACCCCAACCAGAAGCCATGGATTACAGGCAACATTCACACTGAGCTAAAGGGTAGAGCTGCCGCTTTCAAGGTGCGGGACTCTAACCCGGAAGCTTACAAGAAATCCTGCTATGCCCTCCGACGAACCATCAAACAGGCAAAGCGTCAATACAGGGCTAAGATTGAATCCTACTACACCGGCTCTGACGCTCGTCGGATGTGGCAGGGCTTGCAAACTATTACAGACTACAAAGGGAAGCACAGCCGAGAGCTGCCCAGTGACACGAGCCTACCAGACGAGCTAAACTACTTCTATGCTCGCTTCGAGGCAAGCAACACTGAGGCATGCATGAGAGCATCAGCTGTTCCGGACGACTGTGTGATTACGCTCTCCGTACCCGACGTGAGTAAGACCTTTAAACAGGTCAACATACACAAGGCTGCGGGGCCAGACGGATTACCAGGATGTGTACTGTGAGCATGCGCTGACCAACTGGCAGGTGTCTTCACTGACATTTTCAACATGTCCCTGATTGAGTCTGTAATACCAACATGTTTCAAGCAGACCATCATAGTCCCTGTGCCCAAGAACACTAAGGTAACCTGCCTAAATGACTACAGAACCATAGCACTCACATCTGTAGCCATGAAATGCTTTGAAAGGTTGTTAATGGCTCACATCAACTTTGAGGGGTACTATGGTGTTGAACGCTGAGCTGTAGTCAATGAACAGCATTCTCTCACACAGGTGTTCCTTTTGTCCAGGTGGGAAAGGGCAGTGTGGAGTGAAATAGAGATGGCATCATCTGTGGATCTGTTAGGGCGGTATGCAAATTGGAGTGGGTCTAGGGTTTCTGGGATAATGGTGTTGATGTGAGCCATGACCAGCCTTTCAAAGCACTTCATGGCTACAGCCAAGACAATGCAGCAGTTGCTTCAGGACAAGTCTCTGAATGTCCTTGAGTGGCCCAGCCAGAGCCCGGACTCGAACATCTCGGTGAGACCTGAAAATAGCTGTGCAGCGACGCTCCCCATCTAACCTGACAGAGCTTGAGAGGATCTGCAGAGAAGAACGGGAGAAACTCCACAAATACATCAGCTCCACAGGTAACTTCCACAAAGCTGTGAACGATCTGAGAGACAAGGCAAGAAGGGCTTTCCATGCCATCAATAGGAACATAAAATTCAACATACCAATTAGGATCTGGCTAAAAATACATGAATCAGTTATAGAACCCATTGCCCTTTATGGTTGTGAGGTCTGGGGTCCGCTCACCAACCAAGAATTCACAAAATGGGACAAACACCAAATTGAGACTGCATGCTGAATTCTGCCAAAAGATATCCTCTGTGTACAACGTAAAACACAAAATAATGCAGAGCAGAATTAGGCCGATACCCGCTAATTATCAAAATCCAGAAAAGAGCTGTTAAATTCATCATGTCAAAATCACCTAAAAGGAAGCGATTCCCAAACCTTCCATAACAAAACCATCACCTACAGAGATATGAACCTGGAGAAGAGTCCCCTAAGCAAGCTGGTCCTGGGGCTCTGTTCACAAACACAAACACACCCCACAGAGCCCCAGGACAGTAACACAATTAGACCCAATCAAATCATGAGAAAACAAAAAGATAATTACATAACACATTGAAAGAATCAACAAAAAAACTGAGCGAACTAGAATGCTATTTGTCCCTAAACAGAGAGAACACAGTGGCAGAATACCTGACCACTGTGACAGACCCAATCTTAAGGAAAGCTTTGACTATGTACAGACTCAGTGAGCATTGCCTTGCTATTGAGAAAGGCCGCCGTAGGCAGACCTGGCTCTCAAGAAGACAGGCTATGTGCAACACTGCCCACAAAATTAGGTGGAAACTGAGCAGCACTTCCTAACCTCCTGCCAAATGTATGACCATATTAGAGACACACATTTCCCTCAGATTACACAGATACACAAATAACTCGAAAACAAACCCAATTTTGATAAACTCCCATATCTACTGGGTGAAATACCACAGTGTTCCATCACAGCAGCAAGATTTGTGACCTGTTGTCACAAGAAAAGGGCAACCAGTGAAGAACAAACACCATTGTAAATACAACCCATATTTATGTTTATTTTCCCTTTTGTACTTTAACTATTTGTACATAATATGACATTTGTAATGTTTTTATTATTTTGGAACTTTTGTGAGTGTAATGTTTACTGTTCATTTTTGTTATTGTAGACAGACAGACAGACAGACAGACAGACAGACAGACAGACAGACAGACAGACAGACAGACAGACAGACAGACAGACAGACAGACAGACAGACAGACAGACAGACAGACAGACAGACAGACAGACAGACAGACAGACAGACAGACAGATAGACAGATAGATAGAGGTTGTTACCTCGTAGTCCAGGCCAGCTTCTCCGGATCTTGTCTTTAGGAATTCCAAACCGAACGTACGTCCCTCCCGTGAACTCATCCGTGACGTCATCAGATGGCGACGTCGTCGCCGCCACTCCGTTACCCTGAGATGAGACAAAACACTTCATGTATCAACACTCCCCCCTCTCCATAGCCTCCTTGTCTCCTATCCTCTCCTGGTTTCCTCTGTAGTGCATAACCCCAACGTGTCAGGTCAACCAGGTCCCTTAGATAGGAAATAACCGTGTGTGTGTTCAGCAGGTTGACGTAACCTTGTTCAGGTACGTAGGAGACGTAGTCACTGTGATGCATGTGGCAATAAGCCAACGTTACATTAGTAAAATAAAGACTCTCTCTCTCTCTCTCTCTCTCTCTCTCTCTCTCTCTCTCTCTCTCTCTCTCTCTCTCTCTCTCCGCTACATTAGTTGATTAGCAGCGGGGATTCAGGCCAGAAGAACCACTGATTATCCCACCACTCTACCTGATTATCCCACCACTCTCCCTGATTATCCCACCACTCTACCTGATTATCCCACCACTCTACCTGATTATCCCACCACTCTACCTGATTATCCCACCACTCTACCTGATTATCCCACCACTCTCCCTGATTATCCCACCACTCTCCCTGATTATCCCACCACTCTACCTGATTATCCCACCACTCTCCCTGATTATCCCACCACTCTACCTGATTATCCCACCACTCTCCCTGATTATCCCACCACTCTACCTGATTATCCCACCACTCTACCTGATTATCCCACCACTCTACCTGATTATCCCACCACTCTCCCTGATTATCCCACCACTCTACCTGATTATCCCACCACTCTACCTGATTATCCCACCACTCTCCCTGATTATCCCACCACTCTCCCTGATTATCCCACCACGCTACCTGATTATCCCACCACTCTCCCTGATTATCCCACCACTCTCCCTGATTATCCCACCACTCTCCCTGATTATCCCACCACTCTACCTGATTATCCCACCACTCTCCCTGATTATCCCACCACTCTACCTGATTATCCCACCACTCTCCCTGATTATCCCACCACTCTACCTGATTATCCCACCAGTCTCCCTGATTATCCCACCACTCTACCTGATTATCCCACCCCTCTACCTGATTATCCCACCACTCTCCCTGATTATCCCACCACTCTACCTGATTATCCCACCAGTCTCCCTGATTATCCCACCACTCTACCTGATTATCCCACCACTCTACCTGATTATCCCACCACTCTACCTGATTATCCCACCACTCTACCTGATTATCCCACCACTCTACCTGATTATCCCACCACTCTACCTGATTATCCCACCAGTCTCCCTGATTATCCCACCACTCTACCTGATTATCCCACCACTCTACCTGATTATCCCACCACTCTACCTGATTATCCCACCACTCTACCTGATTATCCCACCACTTTCCCTGATTATCCCACCACTCTCCCTGATTATCCCACCACTCTCCCTGATTATCCCACCACTCTACCTGATTATCCCACCACTCTCCCTGATTATCCCACCACTCTACCTGATTATCCCACCACTCTCCCTGATTATCCCACCACTCTACCTGATTATCCCATAGAACCACTGTACTTCATTACCACTCTCCCCCGAGGTCTAGACTGACTTACAAATCTTACTTCCTCTGTAGTGACGTCGTGGTGAACCCTGTATCCCGTCCCGCTGACCTCCGACCCGATGTCATGACCTATCCCCTGGCCGTGACCCCGGTGGGTGGGGCCTGTGTAGTAGCGGACGAATCGTGAGCGACGGACAATGAGGTGGAGAAGGAAGCAGAGCATCTCTATGGTGATGGAAACCAGGAAGAAGATGAGTGTGTTTATTCTCTCGTTACTGATCAGGAGCTTCGTGAAGATACGACTCAGAGAGATGATTACACCTGCTGTACCTGGGGAGAGGAGAGAGAGAGAAGAGAGAGAGAGAGAGAGAGAGAGAGAGAGAGAGAGAGAGGAGAGGAGAGGATTAGTGAAGATATGACAAGCATTGTGATTGGTTGAGAAGCGTTCCAAGCCGTGCTAAACAAGTAATTTACAATCGGTAGGCTGGTGACGCAAAAATGTATTGAAATAAATAAATTGTCTGTGTTATGATTACAATAATTCCCCTTTCTGTCAAATTGTCTGGCAATAGCCTACAAGTGTAGCTTATAGATGTATAGAATATACAGTAATATAATGAAGATGTCTAGAATATACAGTAATATAATGAAGTGGTATAGAATATACAGTAATATAATGAAGATGCATAGAATATACAGTAATATAATGAAGATGCATAGAATATACAGTAATATAATGAAGATGCATAGAATATACAGTAATATAATGAAGATGCATAGAATATACAGTAATATAACGACGATGACAGCTCTTACTTTCTCCAGTCATCACCCCCTGTGTGTATCTCTTGGGCAGCATCCCCATGTAACCATAGAAACTGGACTGCTGTACTGAGGGAGGACAAACGCAAACACAAAAGGCCTTTTCACACGGCATCGTTCGTAGCCCCGGGCTATCGTAGCCCCAGGCTAAGACTGACTCTGGGCTAGCTTATCCTGTGTTCACACAAGCATTTGTTAACCCTGGGCTAAGGATTCACACTGGTATACCAAAGCCCTGGGATAAGGATTTACACTGGTATTCCAAAGCCCTGGGGCTAAGAATTCACATGGGTATACCAAAGCCCTGGGATAAGGATTCACACTGGTATACCAAAGCCCTGGGCTAAGGATTCACACTGGTATTCCAAAGCCCCGGGCTAAGGATTCACACTGGTATTCCAAAGCCCCAGGGCTAAGGATTCACACTGGTATTCCAAAGCCCCGGGCTAAGGATTCACACTGGTATTCCAAAGCCCCGGGATAAGGATTCACATTGGTATACCAAAGCCCCGGGATAAGGATTCACACTGGTATACCAAAGCCCCGGGATAAGGATTCACATTGGTATACCAAAGCCCCGGAGGTAAGGATTCACACTGGTATTCCAAAGCCCTGGGCTAAGGATTCACATTGGTATACCAAAGCCCCGGGATAAGGATTCACACTGGTATTCCAAAGCCCCGGGATAAGGATTCACACTGGTATTCCAAAGCCCCGGGATAAGGATTCACATTGGTATACCAAAGCCCCGGAGGTAAGGATTCACACTGGTATACCAAAGCCCCGAGCTAAGGATTCACACTGGTATTCCAAAGCCCCGAGCTAAGGATTCACACTGGTATACCAAAGCCCCGGGATAAGGATTCACACTGGTATTCCAAAGCCCCGGGATAAGGATTCACACTGGTATTCCAAAGCCCCGGGATAAGGATTCACACTGGTATACCAAAACCCTGGGGCTAAGAATTCACACTGGTATACCAAAGCCCCGGGGTAAGGACTCACACTGGTATTCCAAAGCCCCGGGGTAAGGACTCACACTGGTATTCCAAAGCCCCGGGGTAAGGATTCACACTGGTATACCAAAGCCCTGGGATAAGAATTCACACTGGTATACCAAAGCCCCGGGGTAAGGACTCACACTGGTATTCCAAAGCCCCGGGGTAAGGATTCACACTGGTATTCCAAAGCCCCGGGGTAAGGATTCACACTGGTATTCCAAAGCCCCGGGGTAAGGATTCACACTGGTATTCCAAAGCCCCGGGCTAAGGATTCACACTGGTATTCCAAAGCCCCGGGCTAAGGATTCACACTGGTATTCCAAAGCCCCGGGCTAAGGATTCACACTGGTATTCCAAAGCCCCGGGCTAAGGATTCACACTGGTATTCCAAAGCCCCGGGCTAAGGATTCACACTGGTATTCCAAAGCCCTGGGGCTAAGGATTCACACTGGTATACCAAAGCCCCGGGCTAAGGATTCACACTGGTATTCCAAAGCCCCGGGGCTAAGGATTCACACTGGTATACCAAAGCCCCGGGGCTAAGGATTCACACTGGTATTCCAAAGCCCTGGGGCTAAGGATTCACACTGGTATACCAAAGCCCTGGGATAAGGATTTACACTGGTATTCCAAAGCCCTGGGGCTAAGAATTCACATGGGTATTCCAAAGCCCCGGGGCTAAGGATTCACACTGGTATACCAAAGCCCTGGGGGTAAGGATTCACACTGGTATACCAAAGCCCCGGGCTAAGGATTCACACTGGTATTCCAAAGCCCCGGGGTAAGGACTCACACTGGTATTCCAAAGCCCCGGGGTAAGGACTCACACTGGTATTCCAAAGCCCTGGGGCTAAGAATTCACATGGGTATTCCAAAGCCCCGGGGCTAAGGATTCACACTGGTATACCAAAGCCCTGGGGTTAAGGATTCACACTGGTATACCAAAGCCCCGGGCTAAGGATTCACACTGGTATTCCAAAGCCCCGGGGTAAGGACTCACACTGGTATTCCAAAGCCCCGGGGTAAGGACTCACACTGGTATTCCAAAGCCCTGGGGCTAAGAATTCACATGGGTATTCCAAAGCCCCGGGGCTAAGGATTCACACTGGTATACCAAAGCCCTGGGGGTAAGGATTCACACTGGTATTCCAAAGCCCCTGGGGGTAAGGATTCACACTGGTATTCCAAAGCCCCTGGGGTAAGGATTCACACTGGTATTCCAAAGCCCCGGGGCTAAGGATTCACACTGGTATACCAAAGCCCTGGGGTAAGGATTCACACTGGTATACCAAAGCCCCGAGCGGACAAACACACATTCGACCAACATTCTATATCTGCCACGGGACCAATGATATAAGCAATAAGGCAATTTTTTTAAACACATTATCTGCTCTTGCTTCTAGCCTAGCTATTTGATTTCCAACAGTGATGGTTTGTATGAACCTTGCTGTCTGCCTTGCTAGACCTCGGAAAACAATGTTTATCACTTTTGAAAATGCCATCTCTCCCCCCCTGTACAGAGAATTCTGTGCACCGACGAGACGTAAACTTTTCTGACCCAGATGTCACGTCCTGACCATAGTAAGAGGTTATTTTCTATGGTAGAGTAGGTCAGGGCGTGACAGGTTGTGTTTTGTGTTTTTCTATGTTTTGTATTTCTATGTTTAAGTCTAGTTTTTCTATGTTGTTGTTTTTTGGGTTGATCTCCAATTGGAGGCAGCTGGTCCTCGTTGTCTCTAATTGGAGATCATATTTAGTAGGGGTTTTTCTTCCTGGGTTTTGTGGGTTGTTATAATTTGAGTAGTGTTTGTTTCTCTCTGCGTCACGGTTTGTTGTTTTTGTCATTCCAGTTATTTCTGTATTGCAAAGTTTCACGGAATTAATAAAATGTGGAACTACAAACACGCTGCGCTTTGGTCCACTCCTTTCGACAGCGGTGACACCAGAGGCAAAATCATGAACCAATTATTATTATAACGGATTGAAATGAAACGTCAATAGAGAAGCTATGTAAACAGATTAAGATGTGGAACGTTTGTTGCCCTTTTCAGCTGTAGAGTTTGTGGCTTCAGTTGGCTAGCTGAGCGAGAAGACGTTAGCAAGCTACTACTACTGTTGCATAGCAACCGTTAGCAAGCTTGCATAGCAACCGTTACCAAGCTTGCATAGCAACCGTTACCACGCTTGCATAGCAACCGTTAGCAAGCTTGCATAGCAACCGTTAGCAAGCTAGCATAGCAACCGTTACCAAGCTTGCATAGCAACCGTTACCAAGCTTGCATAGCAACCGTTACCACGCTTGCATAGCCCACCGTTACCACGCTTGCATAGCAACCGTTAGCAAGCTTGCATAGCAACCGTTAGCAAGCTTGCATAGCAACCGTTTTTGTTAGCCATAGCAGCCAAAGTTTTTGGCATTGATTTCGTTTTTTTTCTTTTTCATCAGGTTTTTGGAAGGATGAAACAGTATTAAATGTCCTTTTTAAAATAGCGTGCAGAACGCAGCACAGGCATATACAAATTAAGTGAAAATGCAGTTTTTGTGATTACACAGTGAAAATGATATGCGTTTCCCCCCTCAAAGTCGGTGCTAAGCCAACTAGCCCAGGGCTAAGAGCCTCCTTCTCCCAGGGCTAAGAGCCTCCTTCTCCCAGGGCTAAGAGCCTCCTTCTCCCAGGGCTAAGAGCCTCCTTCTCCCAGGGCTAAGAGCCTCCTTCTCCCAGGGCTAAGAGCCTCCTTCGCCCAGGGCTATAAGAGCCTCCTTCGCCCAGGGCTAAGAGCCTCCTTCTCCCAGGGCTATAAGAGCCTCCTCTCCCAGGGCTATAAGAGCCTCCTTCTCCCAGGGCTATAAGAGCCTCCTTCTCCCAGGGCTATAAGAGCCTCCTTCTCCCAGGGCTATAAGAGCCTCCTTCTCCCAGGGCTATAAGAGCCTCCTTCTCCCAGGGCTAAGAGCCTCCTTCTCCCAGGGCTATAAGAGCCTCCTTCTCCCAGGGCTAAGAGCCTCCTTCTCCCAGGGCTAAGAGCCTCCTTCTCCCAGGGCTAAGAGCCTCCTTCTCCCAGGGCTAAGAGCCTCCTTAGCTAAGGTGCAGTGTGAAAACGGTTAAAGAGACAGAGACAGAGAGCACGGAGTTAAATAACCAGGATGTCACATGTATTATTCAGTCGACTAAAACTAAGATTAAATAAATCGGTAGTCACTAGTACTACCGAAGTACATCGTCAAATAACATATCTCTAAAGGGAAGGCAACGGACAGGGAAGGGTTAGGGTGTTCGTGTGCTACCTGTACATCCGAAGGCGACCACCCCAACGGAGAAGAGGTTGACGACGTAAGCCTGTCTGGTAGTGAAGGATTCCAACCACACATCAAACACGCTGACAAACACCAGCGGACCCAGAGCAAACAGGTAACCTGGTGGGGGGAGGAGGGTTGGTTTACTATGTGGTAATAACAGGTAACCTGGTGGGAGGAGGGTTGGTTTACTATGTGGTAATAACAGGTAAACTGGAGGGAGGAGGAGGGTTGGTTTACTATGTGGTAATAACAGGTAACCTGGTGGGAGGAGGGTTGGTTTACTATGTGGTAATAACAGGTAACCTGGTGGGAGGAGGGTTGCTTTACTATGTGGTAATAACAGGTAACCTGGTGGGAGGAGGGTTGGTTTACTATGTGGTAATAACAGGTAAACTGGAGGAGGAGGGTTGGTTTACTTTGTGGTAATAACAGGTAACCTGGTGGAGAGGAGGAGGGTTGGTTTACTTTGTGGTAATA
>NW_027675516.1:1262500-1265000 GCF_965601325.2 Salmo salar | reverse complement strand
TTAACGTATCGAGATAAAATATTGTATTCAGGCAACAGCTGAGATGTATATAGTCAACATTTCATCCCGAAGTCGGAGTATATTTTCTCTCGTTTCAGCTCTTTGCAATACTTTCCGTTTAAGCTTGCATCAGAATGCATGTTTCAAAATATAAAATAAATTAAAATTCAAAATATGTACAAACGGAGTATACATCCCAGAAGTGCCTCTCCGTGAATTCGCATACTTGATTTGTACTCATACTCTGACCCTCCCGTGCTTCAATTTGGGCACTCGGAGTACGGTAGTATGCATTTTAATAAACACCCTCTGTGTGACCAGTCTGATAACCTGGAGGGGATTCAGAACAGAGGATGGACCAGGACCAGTCTGATAACCTGGAGGGGATTCAGAACAGAGGATGGACCAGGACCAGTCTGATAACCTGGAGGGGATTCAGAACAGAGGATGGACCAGGACCAGTCTGATAACCTGGAGGGGATTCAGAACAGAGGATGGACCAGTCTGATAACCTGGAGGGGATTCAGAACAGAGGATGGACCAGGACCAGTCTGATAACCTGGAGGGGATTCAGAACAGAGGATGGACCAGGACCAGTCTGATAACCTGGAGGGGATTCAGGACAGAGGATGGACCAGTCTGATAACCTGGAGGGGATTCAGAACAGAGGATGGACCAGTCTGATAACCTGGAGGGGATTCAGAACAGAGGATGGACCCAGGACCAGTCTGATAACCTGGAGGGGATTCAGAACAGAGGATGGACCAGGACCAGTCTGATAACCTGGAGGGGATTCAGGACAGAGGATGGACCAGTCTGATAACCTGGAGGGGATTCAGAACAGAGGATGGACCAGTCTGATAACCTGGAGGGGATTCAGAACAGAGGATGGACCAGGACCAGTCTGATAACTTGGAGGGGATTCAGGACAGAGGATGGACCAGGACCAGTCTGATAACCTGGAGGGGATTCAGAACAGAGGATGGACCAGTCTGATAACCTGGAGGGGATTCAGAACAGAGGATGGACCAGGACCAGTCTGATAACCTGGAGGGGATTCAGAACAGAGGATGGACCAGGACCAGTCTGATAACCTGGAGGGGATTCAGAACAGAGGATGGACCAGGACCAGTCTGATAACCTGGAGGGGATTCAGAACAGAGGATGGACCAGGACCAGTCTGATAACCTGGAGGGGATTCAGGACAGAGGATGGACCAGGACCAGTCTGATAACCTGGAGGGGATTCAGAACAGAGGATGGACCAGGACCAGTCTGATAACCTGGAGGGGATTCAGGACAGAGGATGGACCAGGACCAGTCTGATAACCTGGAGGGGATTCAGGACAGAGGATGGACCAGGACCAGTCTGATAACCTGGAGGGGATTCAGGACAGAGGATGGACCAGGACCAGTCTGATAACCTGGAGGGGATTCAGAACAGAGGATGGACCAGGACCAGTCTGATAACCTGGAGGGGATTCAGAACAGAGGATGGAGCAGGACCAGTCTGATAACCTGGAGGGGATTCAGAACAGAGGATGGACCAGTCTGATAACCTGGAGGGGATTCAGAACAGAGGATGGACCAGGACCAGTCTGATAACATGGAGGGGATTCAGAACAGAGGATGGACCAGGACCAGTCTGATAACCTGGAGGGGATTCAGAACAGAGGATGGACCAGTCTGATAACCTGGAGGGGATTCAGAACAGAGGATGTACCAGGACCAGTCTGATAACCTGGAGGGGATTCAGAACAGAGGATGGACCAGGACCAGTCTGATAACCTGGAGGGGATTCAGGACAGAGGATGGACCAGGACCAGTCTGATAACCTGGAGGGGATTCAGGACAGAGGATGGACCAGGACCAGTCTGATAACCTGGAGGGGATTCAGAACAGAGGATGGACCAGGACCAGTCTGATAACCTGGAGGGGATTCAGGACAGAGGATGGACCAGGACCAGTCTGTTAACCTGGAGGGGATTCAGGACAGAGGATGGACCAGTCTGATAACCTGGAGGGGATTCAGAACAGAGGATGGACCAGGACCAGTCTGATAACCTGGAGGGGATTCAGAACAGAGGATGGACCAGGACCAGTCTGATAACCTGGAGGGGATTCAGAACAGAGGATGGACCAGTCTGATAACCTGGAGGGGATTCAGGACAGAGGATGGACCAGGACCAGTCTGATAACCTGGAGGGGATTCAGGACAGAGGATGGACCAGGACCAGTCTGATAACCTGGAGGGGATTCAGGACAGAGGATGGACCAGGACCAGTCTGATAACCTGGAGGGGATTCAGGACAGAGGATGGACCAGGACCAGTCTGATAACCTGGAGGGGATTCAGGACAGAGGATGGACCAGTCTGATAACCTGGAGGGGATTCAGGACAGAGGATGGACCAGTCTGATAACCTGGAGGGGATTCAGGACAGAGGATGGACCAGGACCAGTCTGATAACCTGGAGGGGATTCAGAACAGAGGATGGACCAG
>NW_027675516.1:1172500-1260000 GCF_965601325.2 Salmo salar | reverse complement strand
GACCTCCAGGAGATAACAGAACAACATCATAGACCTCCAGGAGATAACAGGACCACATGATAGACCTCCAGGAGATAACAGAACAACATGATAGACCTCCAGGAGATAACAGGACAACATGATAGACCTCCAGGAGATAACAGAACAACATGATAGACCTCCAGGAGATAACAGAACAACATCATAGACCTCCAGGAGATAACAGAACAACATGATAGACCTCCAGGAGATAACAGAACAACATGATAGACCTCCAGGAGATAACAGAACAACATGATAGACCTCCAGGAGATAACAGAACAACATGATAGACCTCCAGGAGATAACAGAACAACATGATAGACCTCCAGGAGATAACAGGACAACATGATAGACCTCCAGGAGATAACAGAACAACATCATAGACCTCCAGGAGATAACAGAACAACATGATAGACCTCCAGGAGATAACAGGACCACATGATAGACCTCCAGGAGATAACAGGACCACATGATAGACCTCCAGGAGATAACAGAACAACATCATAGACCTCCAGGAGATAACAGGACCACATGATAGACCTCCAGGAGATAACAGAACAACATGATAGACCTCCAGGAGATAACAGAACAACATGATAGACCTCCAGGAGATAACAGAACAACATCATAGACCTCCAGGAGATAACAGGACCACATGATAGACCTCCAGGAGATAACAGGACCACATGATAGACCTCCAGGAGATAACAGAACAACATCATAGACCTCCAGGAGATAACAGAACAACATGATAGACCTCCAGGAGATAACAGGACAACATGATAGACCTCCAGGAGATAACAGAACAACATGATAGACCTCCAGGAGATAACAGGACAACATGATAGACCTCCAGGAGATAACAGGACAACATGATAGACCTCCAGGAGATAACAGAACAACATCATAGACCTCCAGGAGATAACAGGACAACATGATAGACCTCCAGGAGATAACAGAACAACATCATAGACCTCCAGGAGATAACAGAACAACATGATAGACCTCCAGGTTCATTTCTCTTTTTGCTTGTCAAAACATAGGAGGACAGGAAACTGACACAAACACAGACACACTCTCCTCTCTCTGTGTCTCTGTCTCTGTCTCTCTCTCTGTAAATACTAAACACACACATCTGTATCCAACCCCACCACCACGTAGCCCTGCAGCCTCTAGTCTTTTCTGTCAGCACAGTTCATCTCCCTACAACAGACTATAACAGTGGTGTGTGCTGAGTGCTGAAGGACTGGACAAGCCCTCTGTATGCTTTACACTAGACCTCACACAACACGTTATACAGACAGACAGACAGGCAGGCAGGCAGGCAGGCAGGCAGGCAGGCAGGCAGACAGACAGACAGACAGACAGACAGACAGCTGACCACCAGAAAACAGTTTGTGTGTGATTCCAGTTCCAACCACTAGGCGGCGCTCACAGACTCTTCAATCAGAAACAGAATAAAAGGAAGCGACATAAAGTGACTGAAACGTTAAACCAAAACAGACTCGTTCAGCGTTAAACATTCAACAACGGCACATTGGTCAAGGAAAACCGACATATTCCTTTAAATAAATGCCATGTGAAAGTGAAGAGTAAAGTGGAACAGATTATTCTGTAGCAAAAACAACAACATCAAAAACATATTGTCTGACAGATTAAATCAACTAATAGTCTTTTTATATCGGCATATTTTAAAGATATATAAAAATAATTATCCTAATCCTTGTGTTTGCAGATATTGCATTTTATGTCGCCTCGCCTTGAGTCCGTCTGATGACGTTACGACGAAATACACGGGGGAGGAAAAGCCAACATTGTCTAGACTCCAATTTAATTACAATAAATATAGGCTATATAAAAAAAATGAATAATATTCATTTTAGAAGCAGCAGTATTTTCCATCTCGTTTTTATTCTGTTCGTTATTTAAAGAGAAACGAACCGATACGGTATTCCGTTGTATCCTTTCCACCCGTTTATTCTCAAACACACCGAACAAACAAACAGGTCCTCCATCCCTCCTCACCTTTCCTTCCGGTGCCGTCTGAGCCTCTAATTCCTAGGATAACGGAACCGTGCCTCCCGGGTCGATGCTCTCGGTGCTGCTGGCCGTTAAAACCCGCCGTTTTCCATCAGATGGGAGCTCCCCGCTGCTTTGCTCACGGCTCCCCGGTGCTGCTTCAGGCGGAGAAAACGTCGCTGCTGTCTGTCACTCGACCTCAAAACACCGTACACACACACACACCCTCTTTTAACGGGATATCACCTGACTTGCGTCATCCCGGTGTGTATTATATCGGTATGAAATAAGACGTTTTTATCGGTTCCACCATTCTGCTACGTCTACGGCGGACAGACGCGACATTATGGCGACACATGGACATGAGTAGGTCAATGAAACGGCTGAACCACCGTCAACGAGGACAGTATGTATATTATTACAGCGTCCATATAATAACTAGATTCGCTGTTACTAAAAGCTGCTTTAAATCAAATACAGCTTCCCTGTTCTATAGCAGCAGGTACATTATGTTCCCTGGAGACACACACACACACGCACACACACACACACACACAAACACAACACACTCACAGACACACACACTCACAGACACACACACACACACAACACCACACTAATGTAATCTACCTAATCAAGTTCCTATGACATATCCTGAGCTAGCAGGTTGTCATAGAGACCGGTGTCCTCAGCTTGACTCCCCTTTAGAGAAAGATAGAGAGAGAGAGGGGGGGGAGACAGGAGAGAGAGGGGAAGGGGAGAGAAAGAGAGAGAGAGGGGAAGGGGAAGGGGAGAGAAAGAGAGAGGGAGAGGGAGGAGAGAGAGAAAGAGAGAGAAGGAGAGAGAGAGAGGGGAGGTGGAGAAAGAGAGAGAGAGAGGGGGAAGGGGGGGAGAGAGAGAGGAGAGAGAAAAAGAGAGAAGGGGGAGAGAGGGAGAGAGACAGAGAGAGGGGGAAGGGGGAGAGAGAGAGGAGAGGGAAGGGGGAGAGATGGAGAGAGACAGAGAAAGGGGGAAGGGGGAGAGAGAGAGGGGGAAGGGGGAGAGAGAGAGGAGAGAGAGAGGGAAGGGGGAGAGATGGAGAGAGACAGAGAGAGAGAGAGGGGGAAGGGGGAGAGAGAGAGGGGGAAGGGGGAGAGAGAGAGGGGGAAGGGGGAGAGAGAGAGGGGGAAGGGGGAGAGAGAGGGGGAAGGGGGAGAGAGAGAGGAGAGAGGTGGAAGGGGGAGAGAGAGAGGGGGAAGGGGGAGAGAGAGGGGGAAGGGGGAGAGAGAGAGGAGAGAGGGGGAAGGGGGAGAGAGAGGGGGAAGGGGGAGAGAGAGGGGGAAGGGGGAGAGAGAGAGGAGAGAGGGGGAAGGGGGAGAGCGAGGGGGAAGGGGGAGAGAGAGGGGGAAGGGGAGAGAGAGAGGAGAGAGGGGGAAGGGGGAGAGAGAGGGGGAAGGGGGAGAGAGAGGGGGAAGGGGGAGAGAGAGGGTGTATTAATTGTTGTCCTGGTAGCTCATTAAACCTCGTCTCAGTCTGATCCTTTATTGATCACAGAACTCTGCATCAATATTTATTCCTGCTGCTTCGGGAATCACTGAAAAGGTCACAGTGTTATCACAAACTCCTCCTCTCCTCTCCTCTCCTCCTCTCTCCTCCTCTGTTTTTCATCTGACTGCCTCTCTATGTGATCACAGTGTCTGTGTCCTTTGTGTGTCCTGTGTGTGTGTGTCCTATGCCCTGTGTGTGTATTTCATTACCCAGCATCCCTCTCCATTAAATATTCTCTGTCTGCTCTCATCTATCTCACAGAGAGAAAGTGACTGACCCAAACTGAAGAAAAGCTTTGACTACGTACAGACTCATTGAGCCTTGCTATTGAGAAAGGCCGCCGTAGGCAGACCCACAAAGAATTAAAAAACCAAACAATATCTACTGGGTGAAATACCACATTGTACCATCGAAGCAGCAAGATTTGTGACCCATATTTACATTTATTTATTTTCCCTTTTGTACTTTAACTATTTGTACATCATTACAACACTGTATATAGACATTATATGATATTTGAAATGTCTTTATTCTTTTTGAACTTCTGTGAGTGTAATGTTTATTGTTCACTTTTATTGTTTATTTAACTTGCTTTGGCAATGTTAACATATGTTTCCCATGACAACAAAGCCCCTTTGAATTGAATTGAAATTCACAGGAGAGGGAGAGAGAGAGAGGAGAGAGAGAGAGAGAGGAGAGAGAGAGAGGAGAGGAGAGAGAGAGAGAGGAGAGAGAGAGAGAGGAGAGAGAGAGAGGAGAGGAGAGAGAGAGAGGAGAGGAGAGAGAGAGAGAGAGAGAGGAGAGAGAGAGATGAGAGAGAGAGAGAGAGAGAGAGAAAGAGAGGAGAGAGAGAGAGAGAGGAGAGAGAGAGACAGAGAGAGAGAGAGAGAGAGAAAGAGAGGAGAGAGAGAGAGAGAGAGAGAGAGAGAGAAAGAGAGGAGAGAGACATGAAGAGATGTTAACTGCACCTTTTAACATATAATAACACATAGTTTACTGTATACCAGTAGCCCACTAAGTACAATATAAATACTACTTTATTCATCTCAATGCCAGTAGCCCACCAAGTACAATATAAATACTACTTTATTCATCTCAATACCAGTACAATATAAATACTACTTTATTCATCTCAATGCCAGTACAATATAAATACTACTTTATTTATCTCAATGCCAGTACAATATAAATACTACTTTATTTATCTCAATAACAGAACAATATAAATACTACTTTATTTATCTCAATGCCAGTAGCCCACCAAGTACAATATAAATACTACTTTATTCATCTCAATGCCAGTACAATATAAATACTACTTTATTTATCTCAATGCCAGTAGCCCGCCAAGTACAATATAAATACTACTTTATTCATCTCAATGCCAGTACAATATAAATACTACTTTATTTATATCAATACCAGTAGCCCACCGAGTACAATATACAATACATAGATCACCATGTGAACTCTCCTTCTCTCTCCTCCCTCCCTTCCTCCTCTCTCCTCCCTCCCTTCCTCCTCTCTCCTCCCTCCCCCCTTTCTCTCCTCCCTCCCCTCCTCCTCTCTCCTCCCTCCCCTCCTCCTCTCTCCTCCTCCTCTCTCCTCCCTCCCCTCCCCTTTCTCTCCTCCCTCCCATCCCCCCTCCCCTCCCCTCCTCCCTCCCCCTCTCTCCTCCCTCCCCTCCTCCTCCTCCCTCCCCCTCCTCCTCCTCTCTCCCCTCCCCTCCTCCTCCCTCCCTCCCTCCCATCCCTCCCTCCCCTCCTCCTCTCTCCACCTCTTTCTATCAGTGTCTTTATAGCAGCACCCCCCAACCAGGCCAACTGCCTCTTGAGGTGGAAAATAATCACTACTGTCTTTGTGTGTGTGTCTTTGTGTGTGTGTGTGTGTGTGTGTGTTTAGGGCATCAGCAGTACTCTAACTAATTGCCTACCAGCTCTTACAGAATATCAGAGAGACAGTCATAGTTCACCACACACACACACACACACACACACACACACACACACACACAGAACACACACACACACAAACACACAGACACACACACTAGACTGCTCTGAGGCTGAAATTTATATCAGCAGTTTGTTTCTGTCAGAGCTGATTCTGCTGATGGATACGAGGGTGTCTGTCTGTCTGTCTGTCTGTCTGTCTGTCTGTCTGTCTGGTGTGGGTGTTTGGGAAGCAGGGTGTGTGTGCGCCTCTCAATAGGAACAGAGCGAAACAGAGTGATTGGAGTCTGGTTCCACACTGTCACCTTTAGATAGAGGAAAGGAGAGGAGAGGAGAGGAGAGGAGAGGAGAGGAGAGGAGAGAAAAGACAGGGGGAGAGGAGACAGGAGTAGAGAGAGAAGAGATGAGGAGAAGAGAGGGAGAGTCAACATTTAGACGTTCAGAGCGGCTTCTTACCTGTTGTGTTTTGTATTGACGTTCAGAGTAGCTTCTTACCTGTTGTGTTTTGTATTGACGTTCAGAGCGGCTTCTTACCTGTTGTGTTTTGTATTGACGTTCAGAGTAGCTTCTTACCTGTTGTGTTTTGTATTGACGTTCAGAGTGGCTTCTTACCTGTTGTGTTTTGTATTGACGTTCAGAGTGGCTTCTTACCTGTTGTGTTTTGTATTGACGTTCAGAGTGGCTTCTTACCTGTTGTGTTTTGTATTGACGTTCAGAGTAGCTTCTTACCTGTTGTGTTTTGTATTGACGTTCAGAGTGGCTTCTTACCTGTTGTGTTTTGTATTGACGTTGGTCACCGCATCGTTGGGTTTAGAGCAGGAAAGGCTTTTCACTGTCTTCACTGCATTTTAACATTAAAACGTAAAACTTGAATCGCTCTAGTAAATGACCTGGCTGAGGGCCAAAACAACTTCCCCACGGCCTGCCATCACTCTGGGTGTGTGTGTGTGTGTGTGTGTGTGTGTGTAGAGAGATACAGTATCTCCCTAAGTGACTGTCAGAGACACACTGCCATATTCCCATTATACACCCTGAGAAACAAACCAGATGTTATTCCAATTATACACCCTGAGAAACAAACCAGATGTTATTCCCATTATACACCCTGAGAAACAAACCAGATATTATTCCCATTATACACCCTGAGAAACAAACCAGATGTTATTCCCAGTATACACCCTGAGAAACAAACCAGATGTTATTCCCATTATACACCCTGAGAAACAAACCAGATGTTATTCCCATTATACACCCTGAGAAACAAACCAGATGTTATTCCCAGTATACACCCTGAGAAACAAACCAGATGTTATTCCAATTATACACCCTGAGAAACAAACCAGATGTTATTCCCATTATACACCCTGAGAAACAAACCAGATGTTATTCCCATTATACACCCTGAGAAACAAACCAGATGTTATTCCCATTATACACCCTGAGAAACAAACCAGATGTTATTCCCAGTATACACCCTGAGAAACAAACCAGATGTTATTCCCAGTATACACCCTGAGAAACAAACCAGATGTTATTCCCATTATACACCCTGAGAAACAAACCAGATGTTATTCCCATTATACACCCTGAGAAACAAACCAGATGTTATTCCCATTATACACCCTGAGAAACAAACCAGATGTTATTCCCATTATACACCCTGAGAAACAAACCAGATGTTATTCCCAGTATACACCCTGAGAAACAAACCAGATGTTATTCCCAGTATACACCCTGAGAAACAAACCAGATGTTATTCCCATTATACACCCTGAGAAACAAACCAGATGTTATTCCCATTATACACCCTGAGAAACAAACCAGATGTTATTCCCATTATACACCCTGAGAAACAAACCGGATGTTATTCCCATTATACACCCTGAGAAACAAACCAGATGTTATTCCCAGTATACACCCTGAGAAACAAACCAGATGTTATTCCCATTATACACCCTGAGAAACAAACCAGATGTTATTCCCATTATACACCCTGAGAAACAAACCAGATGTTATTCCCATTATACACCCTGAGAAACAAACCAGATGTTATTCCCATTATACACCCTGAGAAACAAACCAGATGTTATTCCCAGTATACACCCTGAGAAACAAACCAGATGTTATTCCCATTATACACCCTGAGAAACAAACCAGATGTTATTCCCATTATACACCCTGAGAAACAAACCAGATGTTATTCCCATTATACACCCTGAGAAACAAACCAGATGTTATTCCCATTATACACCCTGAGAAACAAACCAGATGTTATTCCCATTATACACCCTGAGAAACAAACCAGATGTTATTCCCATTAATTGATTGGTTGATTGATTTGATTATCACTGATTGGTCAGAGAGACTACCCTGCTGTCTCACGTCTGAATCTCTGCTGTGTGCCTTCTAGGCAGAGTTGCAAAGAAAAAGCCATAACTCAGACTAGCCAATAAAAATAAAAATATTAAGATGGGCAAAAGTACACAGACACTGGACAGAGGAACTCTGCCTAGAAGGCCAGCATCCCGGAGTCGTGACAAGTGATTCTGCCAGTGTTCCATTATTATAGTGACCGGTGTTCCAGTATTAAAGTGACCAGTGTTCCATTATTAAAGTGACCGGTGTTCCAGTATTAAAGTGACCAGTGTTCCATTATTAAAGTGACCAGTGTTCCATTATTAATGTGGCCAGTGTTCCATTATTAAAGTGACCAGTGTTCCATTATTAATGTGGCCAGTGTTCCATTATTAAAGTGACCAGTGTTCCATTATTATAGTGGCCAGTGTTCCATTATTAATGTGGCCAGTGTTCCATTATTAGTGACCAGTGTTCGATTATTAAAGTGACCAGTGTTCGATTATTAAAGTGACCAGTGTTCCATTATTAAAGTGACCAGTGTTCCATTATTAAAGTGACCAGTGTTCCATTATTAAAGTGACCAGTGTTCCATTATTAAAGTGACCAGTGTTCCATTATTAAAGTGACCAGTGTTCCATTATTAGTGACCAGTGTTCCATTATTAAAGTGACCAGTGTTCCATTATTAAAGTGGCCAGTGTTCCATTATTAAAGTGGCCAGTGTTCCATTATTATAGTGACCAGTGTTCCATTATTATAGTGACCAGTGTTCCATTATTATAGTGACCAGTGTTCCATTATTATAGTGACCAGTGTTCCATTATTATAGTGACCAGTGTTCCATTATTAAAGTGACCAGTGTTCCATTATTAAAGTGACCAGTGTTCCATTATTAAAGGGACCAGTGTTCCATTATTAAAGTGACCAGTGTTCCATTATTAAAGGGACCAGTGTTCCAGTATTAAAGTGACCAGTGTTCCATTATTAAAGTGGCCAGTGTTCCATTATTAAAGTGACCAGTGTTCCATTATTAATGTGGCCAGTGTTCCATTATTAGTGACCAGTGTTCCATTATTAAAGTGGCCAGTGTTCCATTATTAAAGTGGCCAGTGTTCCATTATTAAAGTGACCAGTGTTCCATTATTAAAGTGACCAGTGTTCCATTATTAAAGTGGCCAGTGTTCCATTATTAAAGTGACCAGTGTTCCATTATTATAGTGACCAGTGTTCCATTATTATAGTGACCAGTGTTCCATTATTATAGTGACCAGTGTTCCATTATTATAGTGACCAGTGTTCCATTATTAAAGTGACCAGTGTTCCATTATTAAAGTGACCAGTGTTCCATTATTAAAGTGACCAGTGTTCCATTATTAAAGGGACCAGTGTTCCAGTATTAAAGTGACCAGTGTTCCATTATTAAAGTGGCCAGTGTTCCATTATTATAGTGACCAGTGTTCCATTATTATAGTGACCAGTGTTCCATTATTATAGTGACCAGTGTTCCATTATTAAAGTGACCAGTGTTCCATTATTATAGTGACCAGTGTTCCATTATTATAGTGACCAGTGTTCCATTATTAAAGTGACCAGTGTTCCATTATTAAAGGGACCAGTGTTCCATTATTAAAGTGACCAGTGTTCCAGTATTAAAGTGACCAGTGTTCCATTATTAAAGTGACCAGTGTTCCATTATTAAAGTGACCAGTGTTCCATTATTAAAGGGACCAGTGTTCTATTATTAAAGTGACCAGTGTTCCAGTATTAAAGTGACCAGTGTTCCAGTATTAAAGTGACCAGTGTTCCATTATTAAAGTGACCAGTGTTCCATTATTAAAGGGACCAGTGTTCCATTATTATAGTGACCAGTGTTCCATAATTAAAGTGACCAGTGTTCCATTATTAAAGGGACCAGTGTTCTATTATTAAAGTGACCAGTGTTCCATTATTATAGTGACCAGTGTTCCATTATTAAAGTGACCGGTGTTCCATTATTAAAGTGACCGGTGTTCCATTATTAAAGTGACCAGTGTTCCATTATTAAAGTGACCAGTGTTCCATTATTATAGTGACCAGTGTTCCATTATTAAAGTGACCAGTGTTCCATTATTAAAGTGACCAGTGTTCCATTATTATAGTGACCAGTGTTCCATTATTAAAGTGACCAGTGTTCCATTATTATAGTGACCAGTGTTCCATTATTATAGTGACCAATGTTCCATTATTATAGTGACCAGTGTTCCATTATTATAGTGACCAGTGTTCGATTATTATACTGACCAGTGTTCCATTATTATAGTGACCAATGTTCCATTATTATAGTGACCAGTGTTCCATTATTATAGTGACCAGTGTTCCATTATTAAAGTGACCAGTGTTCCATTATGGGGCAGCAGCCTCTAAGGTGCTGGGTTGAGTAACCGGGTGGTGGCCGACTAGTGATGGCTATTGAACGGTCTGTTGGCCTTGAGATAGAAGGTGTTTTTCAGTCTCTCAGTCCCAGCTTTGATGCACCTGTACTGACCTCTCCTTCTGGATGATAGAACAGGCAGTGGCTCGGGTGGTTGATGTCCTTGATGATCTTTATGGCCTTCCTGTGACATCGAGTGGTGTAGGTGTCCTGGAGGGCAGGTAGTTTGTCCCCGGTGATGTGTTGGGCAGACCTCACCACCCTCTGGATAGCCCTGTGGTTGCGGGCGGTGCAGTTGCCGTACCAGGCGGTAATACAGCCTGACAGGATGCTCTCGATGGTGCAAGTAAACGCTAACATAACTCTGTTACGTCAGGTAATGAGATAAATGTCAGCTTGAATAAACACCTGATTAAAACCATCATTCTGAAACAAATTATCGAACTGCATTCTGTTATATGTCATTGTAAATAAGAATGTGTTCTTAACTGACTTGCCTGGTTAAATAAAGGTAAAATAAAAATACATCTGCTGCCCTCTAGTGGATTGAAGCGGCTCTGCAGACCTGCGAATCAGCTGGTGTGTTTATGAAGAAATGTATCTTTCTGTTATTAGTTGTATTGTAAAATATACTGAGTCTAAATGTATTTTTTTTTTTTTTTACAAATCATTTAATTGTTATGCACCCCTAACAATATTTATAGAAAATATTTTGCCTTGCCACTTTCCTCAGTCATGTTGGAGTTTATTTTAATTTTATTTTTACAGGGACAGTGCACCATTAATAAACATTTCAGTAAAAGTGCCGGTTTTATCCAGCCGGCTAATATTCAACCGCAGTCCCTGGGCAGGTTATTAAAAACAATTACAACAAAAATACAGACAATCATTGAGCAGTGAGCACACGCAGAGTAACATAGGACAAGCAAGATGTAGCATACAGACAGAGCAACATAGGACAAGCAAGATGTAGCATACAGACAGAGCAACATAGGACAAGCAAGATGTAGCATACAGACAGAGCAACATAGTATAAAAACAACAAAGTGTTTCCACACCTCACAAGCTACAGACAACATGGAAAGCGGCAATATGTCTAGATGGGATACAGCTTTTGTCAAATTGACATCTAAGTATATAATACTTTTTTTGCATATTAGCTAACCTTAACCATTTTCCTAACCTTAACCTAATTATCATAACCTTTTTCTCCTAACCTGCTACGTACGTTCTCCTAAACTTACTACGAAAAGTGCATTTTTCAAAAGTGGCCTTTCTATGGAGTTTTTCCTAGCCACCCCTCATAGCCTGGTTCCTCTCTAGGTTTCTTCCTAGGTTCCGGCCTTTCTAGGGAGTTTTTCCTGGCCACCGTGCTTCTACACCTGCATTGCTTGCTGTTTGGGGTTTTAGGCTGGGTTTCTGTACAACACTTTGAGATATCAGCTGATGTAAGAAGGGCTATATAAATACATTTGATTTGATTTACCAGATTTGGTTTGACCCTCTACAATTGTCCTTGGACTCTTCCCAGTTGTATATTGCAACAACAACAAAATATGCTTTCATTGATTTCCAACATGATTTGAACATATAAAATGTGTCTGTATTTTCCTTATAAACAGTTGTAACAATAACAATCTAATCCTCAAATAAAATGCCAACCTGTGCTGTAACTGCAGTAGCAGAATTACACCATGGCTTGATGTTTTAAATGTATTTGGCTAAGGTGAATGTAAACTTCCGAATTCAACTAGATATAAGCTGCAGACTCCCAATCCAAAGGTTGGGTGTTCAATTCTCTATGCGCTACAAAGTTTGTTATTAGATTTTATTAATCTTTTCCCTTTACTTTACACTAATCTTAACTATTCGGAATTAATGCCTAAACTTAAGTTTTAGTTTCATGTTTGCCGAGTTTGACTGAAAAGCTAAAATATGGCAACAGCTGGTGTAGTTAACCTCTATGGGCTAGGTGGGACGCTTGCGTCCCACCTACGTAACAGCCACTGCCAGCCTGTGGCGCGATTTTCAAAACCTTAAAAATCCTATTACTTCAATTTCTCAAACATATGACTATTTTACAGCCATTTAAAGACAAGACTCTCGTTAATCTAACCACACTGTCCGATTTCAAAAAGGCTTTACAACGAAAGCAAAACATTAGATTATGTCAGCAGAGTACCAAGCCAGAAATAATCAGACACCCATTTTTCAAGCCAGCATATAATGTCACCAAAACCCAGAAGACAGCTAAATGCAGCACTCACCTTTGATGATCTTCATCAGATGACAACCCTAGGACATTATGTTATACAATACATGCATGTTTTGTTCAATCAAGTTCATATTTATATCAAAAACCAGCTTTTTACATTAGCATGTGACGTTCAGAACTAGCATACCCCCCGCAAACTTCCGGGGAATTCGCTAACATTTTACTAAATTACTCACGATAAACGTTCACAAAAAGCATAACAATTATTTTAAGAATTATAGATACAGACCTCCTCTATGCACTCGATATGTCCGATTTTAAAATAGCTTTTTGGTGAAAGCACATTTTGCAATATTCTAAGTACATAGCCCAGGCATCACGGGCTCGCTATTTAGACACCCGGCAAGTTTAGCACTCACCATAATCATATTTACTATTATAAAAGTTTGATTACCTTTTGTTGTCTTCGTCAGAATGCACACCCAGGACTGCTACTTCAATAACAAATGTTGGTTTGGTCCAAAATAATCCATCGTTATATCCGAATAGCGGCGTTTTGTTCGTGCGTTCCAGACACTATCCGAAATAGTAAAGAAGTGTCGCGCGCATGGCGCAATTCGTGACAATAAAATTCTAAATATTCCATTACCGTACTTCGAAGCATGTCAACCGCTGTTTAAAATCAATTTTTACGACATTTTTCTCGTAGAAAAGCGATAATATTCCGACAGGGAATCTCCTTTTCGGCAAACAGAGGAAAAAATCCCAAAGGCGGGGGCGGTCGGGGTCACGCGCATAAGCCCAGTGTCCCTTGATCGGCCACTTGAGAAAGGCGATAATGTGTTTCAGCCTGGGGCTGGAATGACGACATTCTGTTTTTTCCCGGGCTCTGAGCGCCTATGGACGACGTGGGAAGTGTCACGTTAGAGCAGAGATCCTTAGTAAATGATAGAGATGGAAAAGAAGTTCAAGAAATGGTCAGACAGGCCACTTCCTGTAAAGGAATCTCAGGTTTTGACCTGCCATTTGAGTTCTGTTATACTCACAGACACCATTCAAACAGTTTTAGAAAATTTAGGGTGTTTTCTATCCATATGTAATAAGTATATGCATATTCTAGTTACTGGGTAGGAGTGGTAACCAGATTAAATCGGGTATGTTTTTTATCCAGCCGTGTCAATACTGCCCCCTAGCCCTAACAGGTTAACCTCTATGGGCTAGGTGGGACGCAGGCGTCCCACCCGTGGTGCACTCCATCAACAGCAGGTGCATTTCAAGAGCGGCAAATTTGAATCCAAATAAATGTCAAAATTTAAATTTTTCAAACATACAACTATTTTACACCCTTTGAAAGATAAACATCTCCTTAATCTAACCACATTTTACGATTTCAAAAAGGTTTTACGGCGAAAGCATAAATTTAGAGTATGTTAGGACAGTACATTTACAAGAGTTGTGTGTAATGTTTTGTCAATTCTGAGACAGGGTCACCAAAACCATAAAACCAGCTAAAATGATGCACTAACCTTTTACAATCTCCATCAGATGACACTCCTAGGACATTATGTTAGACAATGCATGCATTTTTAGTTCTATCAAGTTCATATTTATATCCAAAAACAGCGTTTTACTATGGCATTAATGTTGAGGAAATCGTTTCCCTCCAATAACCGGCAGTCAAGTCAGCATCACAAATTAAATAATTAAAATTAGAAAACATTGGTAAAATATTATATTGTCATTTAAAGAATTATAGATTTACATCTCTTGAACGCAATCAACTTGCCAGATTTAAAAATAACCTTACTGGGAAATCACACTTTGCAATAATCTGAGCACTGCGCCCAGAAAAATACGCGTTGCGATACAGACTAGTCGTCATGTTGGATAGATCTAAAATCGAAAATACTATGTAAATAATCCATTACCTTTGATTCTCTTCATCAGATGTCACTTCCAGGTATCACAGGTCCATAACGAATGTAGTTTTGTTCAAAAAAGCTCATCATTTATGTCCAAAAATCTCCGTCTTGCTAGCACATGATCTAAGCCCGTCGGACTTCACTTCATGAACGAGGGGAAAAAATATATTTACGTTCGTTCAAACATGTCAAACGTTGTATAGCATAAATCATTAGGGCCTTTTTTAACCAGAACATGAATAATATTCAAGGTGGACGAATGCATACTCTTTTATAACGTATTGGAACGAGGGTACCCAACATGAACTCGCGCGCCAGGTGTCTAATGGGCCATCATCGTTCCATGGCTCTTGTTCGGTCAGATCTCCCTCCAGAAGACTCAAAACACTTTGTAAAGGCTGGTGACATCTAGTGGAAGCAATAGGAAGTGCCAAAATATTCATCAGCCCCTGTGTTTTTCAATGGCATAGGTTTAAAGGTAATACAACACATCAGGTATCCACTTCCTGTCAGAAAATGTCTCAGGGTTTTGCCTGCCAAATGAGTTCTGTTATACTCACAGACACCATTCAAACAGTTTTAGAAACTTTAGAGTGTTTCTATCCATATATAATAAGTATATGCATATTCTAGTTACTGGGTAGGATTAGTAACCAGATTAAATCGGGTACATTTTTTTTATCCAGCCGTGCAAATACTGCCCCCTAGCCCTCCTCAGTTTTTCACAACCCCCTCCTCTCCCCTACCTTCCCTATACCCCCTCCTCTCCCCTACCTTCCCTATACCCCCTCCTCTCCCCTACCTTCCCTAAACCCCCCTCCTCTCCCCTACCTTCCCTATACCCCCTCCTCTCCCCTACCTTCCCTATACCCCCTCCTCTCCCCTACCTTCCCTATACCCCCCCTCCTCTCCCCTACCTTCCCTATACCCCCCTCCTCTCCCTTACCTTCCCTATACCCCCCTCCTCTCCCCTACCTTCCCTATACCCCCCTCCTCTCCCCTACCTTCCCTATACCCCCTCCTCTCCCCTACCTTCCCTATACCCCCCCTCCTCTCCCCTACCTTCCCTATACCCCCTCCTCTCCCTTACCTTCCCTATACCCCCCTCCTCTCCCCTACCTTCCCTATACCCCCTCCTCTCCCCTACCTTCACTATACCCCCTCCTCTCCCCTACCTTCCCTATACCCCCTCCTCTCCCCTACCTTCCCTATACCCCCTCCTCTCCCCTACCTTCCCTATACCCCCCCTCCTCTCCCCTACCTTCCCTATACCCCCTCCTCTCCCCTACCTTTCCTATACCCCCTCCTCTCCCCTACCTTCCCTATACCCCCCTCCTCTCCCCTACCTTCCCTATACCCCCTCCTCTCCCCTACCTTCCCTATACCCCCTCCTCTCCCCTACCTTCCCTATACCACCCCTCCCCTACCTTCCCTATACCTCCCCTCCTCTCCCCTACCTTCCCTATACCTCCCCTCCACCTTCCCTATACCCCCTCCTCTCCCCTACCTTCCCTATACCCCCTCCTCTCCCCCGCCTTCCTATACCCCCTCCTCTCCCCCACCTTCCCTATACCCCCCTATTCTCCCCTACCTTCCCTATACCCCCTCCTCTCCCCTACCTTCCCTATACCCCCTCCTCTCCCCTACCTTCCCTATACCCCCCTCCTCTCCCCTACCTTCCCTATACCCCCTCCTCTCCCCTACCTTCCCTATACCCCCCTCCTCTCCCCTACCTTCCCTATACCCCCCTCCTCACCCCTACCTTCCCTATACCCCCCTCCTCTCCCCTACCTTCCCTATACCCCCCCTCCTCTCCCCTACCTTCCCTATACCCCCTCCTCTCCCCTACCTTCCCTATACCCCCCTCCTCTCCCCTACCTTCCCTATACCCCCCTCCTCTCCCCTACCTTCCCTATACCCCCTCCTCTCCCCTACCTTCCCTATACCTCCTCCTCTCCCCTACCTTCCCTATACCCCCTCCTCTCCCCTACCTTCCCTATACCCCCCTCCTCTCCCCTACCTTCCCTATACCCCCCCTCCTCTCCCCTACCTTCCCTATACCCCCCTCCTCTCCCCTACCTTCCCTATACCCCCTCCTCTCCACTACCTTCCCTATACCCCCCCCCCCCCCATTATGTTGGACCATCATGTTTATTTGTTTGAATCTTGTCTTTGTTTGTGATCAGGTTAGAAGAGAATGACTCCTCAACCCAAGAGGTCCTGGAGCAGCTGTGATCAGGTTAGAAGAGAATGACTCCTCAACCCAAGAGGCCCTGGAGCAGCTGTGATCAGGTTAGAAGAGAATGACTCCTCAACCCAAGAGGCCCTGGAGCAGCTGTGAGAGAGCATCAGTGTGGAAACATTTGGGGAAATTTAAAGAAAGTTTCCTGGTAAAGAGGATTGACTGTTACGTAAAGGGTCAGAGCCACTGAGTGGACAAAATATTAAGGATACCTTCCTAATATTGAGTTACGCCTGGTCAGTTTGTCATGGAAAGAAAAGTGTCCTTAATGTTTTGTGTAAATTACATAATAATTCTACATTTATGGATTGTTTTATGTTGCCTTTTGTTTTCAACCTGCCATCTACCCACCTGGGGACTGAGGGTTATGAGAGAACCCCCACATCACTAGATTCTCTTTATTCAACCTGCCATCTACCCACCTGGGGACTGAGGGTTATGAGAGAACCCCCACATCACTAGCTTCTCTTTATTCAACCTGCCATCTACCCACCTGGGGACTGAGGGTTATGAGAGAACCCCCACATCACTAGCTTTCATGTTCTGCAGCCTTGTAAAGATAAGGAGGGGACGACTGGGAGGCAGGTTGGCATTTATTGTCATAAATCTTGCCCTGGAGGCAGGTTGGTATTTATTGTCATGAATCTTGCCCTGGAGGCAGGTTGGCATTTATTGTCATGAATCTTGCCCTGGAGGCAATTCAGCAAAGTGGTTACTAGCTGGCACAGGCACAAAGTAATACAATCCGATTTTAATCCTAACCTCAACCCTAACCACACTGCTAATCCATCCCTTAAATTAAGACCATAACACAACATTATTTTCCACAGCCAATTCTGATTTTGCAGCTGACATATCTAGATGAAATCGCACAGTTCTACCTCCAGGTCAAGATTCATGACAAACGTCAACATGAGACAGGGAGAAGCAATGTAAAAATCAATAACGAAATTGTTTTCACAATTAACATGCTTTTTCTTGTTTCAAGTATGTTTTATTATGAAAAGTACAATATAACCATATATACTTGTACAACTATGGAGCGTATGTCCACATATAATTGTACAATTTATTTTTCCAACATAAAAGACAAGAAATGATCTAATTGGTATTTTAACAGTATTATTTTAAGAGTTTAAATGTTTAAACAGAGGATACATCTAAAACAGGATAAAACAAGTGCAGTATGTTGTGAGAATGTTACTTTAACGTCGACTCATAACGCCACACTATAACTTCATGGGAGTCTTGTGGAAAGACTGCATGTTGTTTTGGGTGGATTGAGTGACGTCTTCATCAACATTTTGCAGAATATACCGGTAATATTTTCACCTCTTGTCGGCTGCAGACATTCATAAGGAGTTCCAGTAGTTTATTTGTAATTTGCAGGTATTAAAAGTAATACATATATTGTAATTCCTTGTTGGATCTCTCTCACATACAGGACAGTACATACCAGAGGAGGCTGCTGAGGGGAGGACGGCTCATAATAATGTCTGGAACAGAGTGAATGAAATGGAACACATGGAAACCACGTGTTTGATACCATTCCACTTATTCCACTCCAGCCATTACAAGCCTGTCCTCCCTAAATAAGGTCCCACCAACCTCCAGTGGTACAAACACAAACAGTAAAATATATCATAAAAAATGCAAAGTGGTAAAAGATCAGAAAAGGAACCCAAAAGGTTCAGTCATGTTGTAATAGTCTGATGACAACAGTTTAGGTTGATGATTTAACAGGCAGATAGAACTGGGATAGAAGCTGTTCTAGAACCTGTGGTCCAGAAACTGATTTAACAGGCAGATAGAACTGGGATAGAAGCTGTTCTAGAACCTGTGGTCGAGAAACTGATTTAACAGGCAGATAGAACTGGGATAGAAGCTGTTCTAGAACCTGTGGTCCAGAAACTGATTTAACAGGCAGATAGAACTGGGATAGAAGCTGGTCTAGAACCTGTGGTCCACAAACTGATTTAACAGGCAGATAGAACTGGGATAGAAGCTGTTCTAGAACCTGTGGTCCACAAACTGATTTAACAGGCAGATAGAACTGGGATAGAAGCTGTTCTAGAACCTGTGGTCCACAAACTGATTTAACACGTGCGAGTGTCCAGTGTGTGTTTGTCAGTTGTGTGTGTGTGTGTATCCAGTGTGTGTGTGTGTGTATCCAGTGTGTTTGTGTGTATCCAGTGAGTGTGTGTCCAGTGAGTGTGTGTGTGTATCCAGTGAGTGTGTGTGTGTCCAGTGAGTGTGTGTGTGTGTGTCCAGTGAGTGTGTGTGTGTGTGTGTGTGTCCAGTGAGTGTGTGTGTATGTGTGTGTGTGTGTGTATGTGTGTGTGTGTGTGTGTGTCCAGTGTGTGTGTCCAGTGTGTCCAGTGTGTGTGTGTGTCCAGTGTGTCCAGTGTGTGTGTGTGTCCAGTGTGTCCAGTGTGTGTGTGTTCTCCAGTGTGTGTGTGTGTCCAGTGTGTCCAGTGTGTGTGTGTGTGTCCAGTGTGTCCAGTGTGTGTGTGTCCAGTGTGTCCAGTGTGTGTCTCCAGTGTGTGTGTGTGTGTGTGTGTGTGTCCAGTGTGTGTGTGTGTGTGTCCAGTGTGTGTGTGTGTGTGTGTGTGTGTGTCCAGTGTGTGTGTGTGTGTGTCCAGTGTGTGTGTGTTCAGAGTGTGTCCAGTGTGTGTGTGTTTAGTGTGTGTGTGTGTGTGTGTGTTTCAGTGTGTGAGTATGTGCCCAGTGTGTGTGTGTGACCAGTGTGTGTGTCCAGTGTGTGTGTGTGACCAGTGTGTGTGTCCAGTGTGTGTGTGTCCAGTGTCTGTGATCAGTGAGTGTGTGTGTGTTCAGTGTGTGTTTAGGTGTGTGTCCAGTGTGTGTGTGTGTCCAGTGTGTGTGTGTGTGTCCAGTGTGTGTGTGTGTGTCCAGTGTGTGTGTGTGTGTCCAGTGTGTGTGTGTGTGTGTGTCCAGAATGTGTTTGTGTGTGTGTCCAGTTATTATTTCAGGGACACTGAGGAGTCCCACCAAACCCTAAACCCTGGATAGAGGGGCTCAGTGAATGTGGAGGTGAATGTGATCAGGTGGGTCAGTGTGTCAGAGGAGGCTCTATAGAAGGACAGAGTGCCGGCTGACCAGTCCAGATACACTCCTACTCTGTGGGGGCTGGAGGAGGGGACGTCTATGGTAGTGTGATTATTATTATGACAGGCAGTGTAACTGTCGTCAGAGCAGAACAGACTCCAGGACTTGTCATTGTATCCAATCAGACAGTCATTTCCTCTCCTGCTGATTCCTTTATATGTCACTCCTATACCAGCCCTTCTCCCACTCCACTCTACCTCCCAGTAACAGCGCCCAGTCAGACCCTCTCTACACAGCACCTGTCCCCAGACCTCAAATCTCTCTGGGTGATCAGGATACGGCTGCTCCTCTCTCCTACATGTCACCTTTCTGTTCTCCTCAGACAGAGAGAGGCGTCTGTGTACTGTGTTTGGGTCCAGTGTGAGATCACAGACATCTGATGGATGAAACCAGACACAATATTAGAAATCATCATCATTCACATTAGAATGTTAACTCACTTTTCACTAATTCATTTAATGTAGATGTTTCTAGGTATCAAAAGGAGAAGTTAAGGTAACTTGAGACTTGTTGAATGATCATATGTTATCCTCTTACATCTAGACGTTCCGCTAGCGGAACACCTGCTCCAATATCCAATGATAGGCGTGGCGCGAATTACAAATTCCTCAAAAATGCAAAAACTTCAATTTTTCAAACATATGACTATTTTACAGCTATTTAAAGACAAGACTCTCCTTTATCTAACCACACTGTCCGATTTCAAAAAGGCTTTACAGCGAAAGCAAAACATTAGATTATGTCAGCAGAGTACCAAGCCAGAAATAATCAGACACCCATTTTTCAAGCTAGCATATAATATCACAAAAACCCAGAAGACAGCTAAATGCAGCACTAATCTTTGATGATCTTCATCAGATGACAACCCTAGGACATTATGTTATACAATACATGCATGTTTTGTTCAATCAAGTTCATATTTATATCAAAAAACAGCTTTTTACATTAGCATGTGACGTTCAGAACTAGCATACCCCCGCAAACTTCCAGGGAATTTGCTAACAATTTACTAAATTACTCACGATAAACGTTCACAAAAAGCATAACAATTATTTTAAGAATTATAGATACAGAACTCCTCTATGCACTCGATATGTCCGATTTTAAAATAGCTTTTTGGTGAAAGCACATTTTGCAATATTCTAAGTACATAGCCCAGCCATCACGGGCTAGCTATTTAGACACCCGGCAAGTTTAGCACTCACCAATATCAGATTTACTATTATAAAAGTTTGATTACCTTTTGTTGTCTTCATCAGAATGCACTCCCAGGACTGCTACTTCAATAACAAATGTTGGTTTGGTCCAAAATAATCCATCGTTATATCCGAATAGCGGCGTTTTGTTCGTGCGTCCCAGACACTATCCGAATGGTAAAGAAGGGTCGTGCGCATGGCGCAATTCGTGACAAAAAAAATCTAAATATTACATTACCGTACTTCGAAGCATGTCAACCGCTGTTTAAAATCAATTTTTATGCTATTTTTCGCTGAAATTTTTGATAATATTCCGACCGGGAATGTCCATTTTGCTAAACAGAGGAAAGAAAACAAAGCTTTCGGTCGACGCGGGCACGAGCCTGAGTCTCACAGTACTGTAACCAGCCACTACCCAAACGCGCTACTTTGTTTCAGCCAGAGCCTGCAAAGCCACGATTCAGCGTTTTGCCGCCTTCTGAGAGCCTATGGCAGCCGTAGGAAGTGTCACGGGACAGCTAAGATCCTCACTCTTCAATAAACAGAGACAAGAAGAACGACACCTTGTCAGACAGGCCACTTCCTGCATGAAATCTTCTCAGGTTTTTGCCTGCCATATGAGTTCTGTTATACTCACAGACACCATTCAAACAGTTTTAGAAACTTTAGGGTGTTTTCTATCCAAAGGCAATAATTATATGCATATTCTAGTTACTGGGCAGGAGTAGTAACCAGATTAAATCGGGTACGTTTTTTATCCAGCCGTGAAAATACTGCCCCCTAGCCATAACAGGTTATACTGTATGGTAATATAAAACACACTTATTCACACACACACACACACACACACACACACACACACACACACACACACACACACACACACCACACACACACACACACACACACACACACACACACACACACACACACACACATTGTCGAAAGCAACTCTTAGTAAACTTTGGTGTCCCTGATTTCTGCATCTGTAGAACTACAGATGATATTTAATATGACCAAGTCAGTAATGATGGTGGTCTTTGACTTTGACTCAACCTGTTACGGCAAGCGTCCCACCTAGCCCATAGAGTTAATTTCAATTAAGACTCTTAGTCATATTCTTCACAGCAGTCAACACTCACATTTTCTAAGCCCAGGTTTCATTGTGTACTCTCCACCATGTTCCACACTGTAGCGGTAAGCAGAAAAACAGACAGTCATTGAGGGATACACCTGAACACACACACACACACACACACCTTTGTCCAAGTGGTGGTAAGAATGTTTGTCTTAACTACTATTGACATTCTGTACTGTCGCCTAATATGAAACATGCTATTCCAAATCCAAAATGCTGGAGTATAGTACCAAATGTAAAACTGTAAGCTTCACTGTCCAAACACATATGGTGTGGACTATGTGTGCCTGGTAAACACATGTGGATCTGGTGAACAGTTATCACTTGTTGACCAACTACAGGAATACTGACCTCAGAGTCTCCAGTCTGCAGTGGGGATTCCCCAGTCCAGCAGAGAGCAGTCTGACTCCTGAGTCTCCTGGGTGATTGTAGCTCAGGTCCAGCTCTCTCAGGTGTGAGGGGTTTGACCTCAGAGCTGAGGCCAGAGAAGCACAGCCTTCCCCTGTGACTAGACAGCCTGACAGCCTGCAGAGAGTCAAATCATATTAAAATCACACTGCTATTCTTTGGTGGTGAAAATAGTAGCAGTATATTTTTTCTAAATGTTCAGATATATCAGTCCTGAAACCTTCCATATCTATTCATAAATTAATGTATCATAATATAAATTACAAATTATCAAAGTTTTGCCTGCAGATAGAAACATGTATAGTACAAATATTTGAGTAGACTGACCAGACCAGTTTAAAAGCAGTATCAGTCAAAAGACAGACAGTGAGGTATCAGATTTAGATTGTATTGAGTATACAGTCCACACCATATCTATTTTGACAGTGAAGATAACATTTTAAATGTGGCTCTAAATTCCAACATTTTGGATTTCAGATCAAATGTTTCATATGAGGTGACAGTATATGTCACCTTTTATTTGAGGATATTTTCATACATATCTGTTTCACCATATAGAAAAATGAAAGCGCTTTATGTAGCTAGTCCCCCTATTTAAAGAAGTCATACGTTTTCTGACCAATTAAATCATAGTGTATTAAAAATAGTCAAAAGTTTTCTATTTGGTCCCATATTCTTTGACTGCAATGACTACATCAAGCCTGTGACTGCCATGATTGAGAAAGATCATGAATAATAATGAGTGAGAGAGTTACAGAGGCTACAACAAAACATGCTAACCTCTCACCATTACCAATAACAGAGGATACAACAAAACCTGCTAACCTCTCACCATTAACAATAACAGAGGATACAACAGAACATGCTAACCTCTCACCATTACCAATAACAGAGGCTACAACAAAACATACTAAACTCTCTCACCATTACCAATAACAGAGGCTTCAACAAAACATGCTAACCTCTCACCATTACCAATAACAGAGGCTACAACAAAACATGCTAACCTCTCACCATTACCAATAACAGAGGCCACAACAAACCATGCTAACCTCTCACCATTCCCAATAACATAGGCTACAACAAAACATGCTAACCTCTCACCATTTCCAATAACAGAGGCTACAACAAAACATGCTAACCTCTCACCATTACCAAAAACAGAGGCTCCAACAAAACAAGCTAACCTCTCACCATTACCAATAACATAGGCTACAACAAAACATGCTAACCTCTCACCATTACCAATAACAGAGGCTCCAACAAAACAAGCTAACCTCTCACCATTACCAATAACAGAGGTTACAACAGAACATGCTAACCTCTCACCATTACCAATAACAGCGGTTACAACAAATCAAGCTAACCTCTCACCATTACCAATAATAGAGGCTCCAACAAAACATGCTAACCTCTCACCATTACCAATAATAGAGGCTCCAACAAAACATGCTAACCTCTCACCATTACCAATAACAGCGGTTACAACAAAACAAGCTAACCTCTCACCATTACCAATAACAGAGGTTACAACAGAACATGCTAACCTCTCACCATTACCAATAACAAAGGCTACAACAAAACATGCTAACCTCTCACCATTACCAATAACAGAGGATTCAACAAAAAATGCTAACCTCACCATTACCAATAACAGAGGCTACAAAAAAACATGCTAACCTCTCACCATTACGAATAACAGAGGCTTCAACAAAACATGCTAACCTCTCACCATTACCAAGAACAGAGGCTACAACAAAACATGCTAACCTCTCACCATTACCAATAACAGAGGCTACAACAGAACATGCTAACCTCTCACCATTACCAATAACAGAGGCTACAACAAAACATGCTAACCTCTCACCATTACCAATAACAGAGGCTCCAACAAAACAAGCTAACCTCTCACCATTACCAATAACAGAGGCTAAAACAAAACATGCTAACCTCTCACCATTACCAATAACAGAGGTTACAACAGAACATGCTAACGTCTCACCATTACCAATAACAGAGGTTACAACAAAACATGCTAACCTCTCACCATTACCAATAACAGAGGCTTTAACAAAACATGCTAACCTCTCAGCATTACCAATAACAGAGACTACAACAAAACAGGCTAACCTCTCACCATCACCAATAACAGAGCCTCATTCCTCATTATTCACGATTAATTCCTGATTATTCATAATCATGGTATCATCCACATGAATGTAGAAGTGTTCAGAAACATCTATTCTTACTGACAATACAAGTGAAGTGACTCCAAAATGACAGGACATTATTCACCATTCTGTTTCTATTAGGAAAAACATAATCCAAAACACAACCAAGACAAACTGGAAATGCATTCAACAAGTTAGTAGAATCACAAGCTTGATATAATCATTGCAGGCATGGAAAATTGGACACATCACTAAACTTTTGACTAAATTAATTTTTCCAAATAATTAACCTGTTTAGGATAGGGGGCAGTATTGACACGGCTGGATAAAAAACATACCCGATTTAATCTGGTTACCACTCCTACCCAGTAACTAGAATATGCATATACTTATTACATATGGATAGAAAACACCCGAAATTTTCTAAAACTGTTTGAATGGTGTCTGTGAGTATAACAGAACTCAAATGGCAGGTCAAAACCTGAGAGATTCCTTTACAGGAAGTGGCCTGTCTGACCATTTCTTGAACTTGTTTTCCATCTCTATCATTTACTAAGGATCTCTGCTCTAACGTGACACTTCCCAGGTCTTCCATAGGCTCTCAGAGCCCGGGAAAAAACAGAATGTCGTCTTTCCAGCCCCAGGCTGAAACACATTATCGCCTTTCTCAAGTGGCCGATCAAGGGACACTGGCTTATGCGCGTGACCCCGACCGCCCCCGCCTTTGGGATTTTTTCCTCTGTTTGCCGAAAAGGAGATTCCCTGTCGGAATATTATCGCTTTTCTACGAGAAAAATGTCGTAAAAATTGATTTTAAACAGCGGTTGACATGCTTCGAAGTACGGTAATGGAATACTTAGAATTTTATTGTCACGAATTGCGCCATGCGCGCGACACTTCTTTACTATTTCGGATAGTGTCTGGAACGCACGAACAAAACGCCGCTATTCGGATATAACGATGGATTATTTTGGACCAAACCAACATTTGTTATTGAAGTAGCAGTCCTGGGTGTGTATTCTGACAACAAAAGGTAATCAAACTTTTATAATAGTAAATATGATTATGGTGAGTGCTAAACTTGCCGGGTGTCTAAATAGCGAGCCCGTGATGCCTGGGCTATGTACTTAGAATATTGCAAAATGTGCTTTCACCAAAAAGCTATTTTAAAATCGGACATATCGAGTGCATAGAGGAGGTCTGTATCTATAATTCTTAAAATAATTGTTATGCTTTTTGTGAACGTTTATCGTGAGTAATTTAGTAAAATGTTAGCGAATTCCCCGGAAGTTTGCGGGGGGTATGCTAGTTCTGAACGTCACATGCTAATGTAAAAAGCTGGTTTTTGATATAAATATGAACTTGATTGAACAAAACATGCATGTATTGTATAACATAATGTCCTAGGGTTGTCATCTGATGAAGATCATCAAAGGTGAGTGCTGCATTTAGCTGTCTTCTGGGTTTTGGTGACATTATATGCTGGCTTGAAAAATGGGTGTCTGATTATTTCTGGCTTGGTACTCTGCTGACATAATCTAATGTTTTGCTTTCGTTGTAAAGCCTTTTTGAAATCGGACAGTGTGGTTAGATTAACGAGAGTCTTGTCTTTAAATGGCTGTAAAATAGTCATGTTTGAGAAATTGAAGTAATAGGATTTTTAAGGTTTTGAAAATCGCGCCACAGGATAGCAGTGGCTGTTACGTAGGTGGGATGAATTTGTCCCGCCTAGCCTAGAGAGGTTAAGACTTCTTCAAATGGGAGAACTAAACTCAGCAAAAAAGAAACCTCCTCTCACTGTCATTTGCTTTTATTTTCAGCAAACTTAACATGTGTAAATATTTGTATGAACATAACAACATTCAACAACTGAGACATAAACTGAACAAGTTCCACAGACATGTGACTCACAGAAATGGAATAATGTGTCCCTGAACAAAGGGGGGGGTCAAAATCAAAAGTAATAGTCAGTATCTGGTGTGGCCACCAGCTGCATCAAGAACTGCAGTGCATCTCTTCCTCATGGACTGCACCAGATTTGCCAGTTCTTGATGTGAGATGTTACCCAACTCTTCCACCAAGGCACCTGTAAGTTCCCCGACATTTCAGTGGGGGCGGGATGACCCTAGCCCTCACCCTCCGATCCAACAGGTCCCAGACCTGATCAATGGGATTGAGATCCGGGCTCTTCGCTGGCCATGGCAGAACACTGACATTCCTGTCTTGCAGGAAATCACACACAGAACAAGCAGTATGGCTGGTGGCATTGTCATGCTAGAGGGTCATGTCAGGATGAGCCTGCAGGAGGGGTACCACATGAGGGAGGAGGATGTCTTCCCTGTAACGCACAGCGTTGAGATTACCTGCAATGACAACAAGCTCAGTTCGGTGATGCTGTAACACACCGCCCCAGATCATGACGGACCCTCCACTTCCAAATCGATCCCGCTCCAGAGTACAGACCTCGGTGTAACGCTCATTCCTTCGACGATAAACGCGAATCCGACCATCACCCCTGGTGAGCCAAAACCACGACTCGTCAGTGAAGAGCACTTTTTGCCAGTCCTGTCTGGTCCAGCGACGGTGGGTTTGTGCCCATAGGCGACGTTGTTGCCGGTGAGGTCTGGTGAGGACCTGCCTTACAACAGGTCTACAAGCCCTCAGTCCTGCCTCTCTCAGCCTGTTGCGGACAGTCTGAGCACTGATGGAGGAATTGTGCATTCCTGGTGTAACTCGGGCAGTTGTTGCCATCCTGTACCTGTCCTGCAGGTGTGATGTTCAGATGTACCGATACTGCGCAGGTGTTGTTACACATTTTCTGCCACTGCGAGGATGATCAGCCGTCCGTCCTGTCTCTCTGTAGCGCTGTCTTAGGCGTCTCACAGTACGGACATTGTAATTTATTGCCCTGGCCACATCTGCAGTTCTCATGCCTCATTGCAGCATGCCTAAGGCACGTTCACGCAGATGAGCAGGGACCCTGGGCATCTTTCTTGGTGTTTTTCAGAGTCAGTAGAAAGGCCTCTTTAGTGTCCTAAGTTTTCATAACTGTGACCTTCATTGCCTACCGTTTGTAAGCTGTTAGTGTCTTAACGACCATTCCACAAATGCATGTTCATGAATTGTTTATGGTTCATTGAACAAGCATGGGAAACAGTGCTTAAACCCTTTTCAATAAAGATCTGTGAAGTTATTTGAATTTTTACGAATTATCTTTGAAAGACAGGGTCCTGAAAAAGGGATGTTTCTTTTTTTGCTGAGTTTAGATGCATAAAGTGCTTTCAAATCTAAACGGTAAAAAATACAGTCTTGGCCAAAAGTTTTGAGAATGACACAAATATTAATTTTCCCAAAGTCTGCTGCCTCAGTTTGTATGATGGCAATTTGCGTATACTCCAGAATGTTATGAAGAGTGATCAGATGAATTGCAAATAATTGCCAAGTCCCTCTTTGCCATGCAAATGAACTGAATCCAACAAAAAACATTTCCACTGCATTTCAGCCCTGCCACAAAAGTACCAGCTGACATCATGTCAGTGATTCTCTCGGTAACACAGGTGTGAGTGTTGACGAGGACAAAGCTGGAGATCGCTCTGTCATGCTGATTGAGTTTGAATAACAGACTGGAAGCTTCAAAAGGAGGGTGGTGATTGGAATCATTGTTCTTCCTCGGTCAAACATGGTTACCTGCAAGGAAACACGTGTCGTCATCATTGCTTTGCACAAAAAGGGCTTCACAGGCAAGGATTTTGCTGCTAGTAAGATTGCACCTAAATCAACCATTTATTGGATCATCAAGAACTTCAAGGAGAGCGGTTCAATTGTTGTGAAGAAGGCTTCAAGGCGCCCAAGAAAGTCCTTCAAACGCCAGGACCGTCTCCTAAAGTTGATTCAGCTGCAGGATCGGGGCACCACCAGCACAGAGCTTGCTCAGAATGGCAGCACGCAGGTGTGAGAGCATCTGCACGCACAGTGAGGCGAAGACTTTCGGAGGATGGCCTGGTGTCAAGAAGGGCAGCAAAGAAGCCACTTCTCTCCAGGAAAAACATCAGGGACAGACTGATATTCTGCAAAAGGTACAGGGATTGGATTGCTGAGGACTGGGGTAAAGTCATTTTCTCTGATGAATCCCCTTTCCGATTGTTTGGGGCATCCGGAAAAAAGCGTGTCCGGAGAAGACAAGGTGAGCGCTACCATCAGTCCTGTGTCATGCCAACAGTAAAGCATCCTGAGACCATTCATGTGTGGGGTTGCTTCTCAGCCAAGGGAGTGGGCTCACTCACAATTTTGCCTAAGAACACAGCCATGAATAAAGAATGGTACCAACACATCCTCCGAGAGCAACTTCTCCCAACCATCCAGGAACATTTTGGTGACGAACAATGCCTTTTCCAGCATGATGGAGCACCTTGCCATAAGGCAAAAGTGATAACTAAGTGGCTCTGGGAACAAAACATTGATATTGATATAAACATTGACAAACTCCAAGCATTAATTATGCAAGAATGGACTGCCATCAGTCAGGATGTGGCCCAGGAGTTAATTGACAGCATGTCAGGGCGGATTGCAGAGGTCTTGAAAAAGAAGGGTCTACACTGCAAATATTGACTCATTGCTTCAACTTCATGTAATTGTCAATAAAAGCCTTTGACACTTATGAAATGCTTCTAATTATACTTCAGTATTCCATAGTAACATCTGACAAAAATATCTAAAGACACTGAAACAGCAGACTTTGTGAAAAAAATTATTTATGTTATTCTCAAAACTTTTCACCACGACTGTATATGTATGAATACCTTTAAATAAAAGGTGACATTCTGTACTGTCACTTAATATGAAACATTCTATCTCAAATCCAACATGCTGGAGCATAGCACCACATTTAAAACGGTAAGCTTCACTGTCCAAACACATATGCTGTGGACTATGTGTGTCTGGTAAACACATGTGGATCTGGTGAACAGTTATCACTTGTTGACCAACTACAGGAATACTGACCTCAGAGTCTCCAGTTTACAGTGGGGATTCCCCAGTACAGCAGAGAGCAGCTTCACTCCTGAATCCTTCAGGTCATTGTTACTCAGATCCAGCTCTCTCAGGTGTGAGGGGTTTGAACTGAGAACTGAGGCCAACACTTTACAGGATGTGTCTGTGAGTTTACAGCCAGTGAGTCTGCCAACACAGAAGAAATACAATGCCAGACAGGTAATATTAAAATGATACGCTTAGCTTTCCCTGTTTATGCTGTTACCCGTTTACAAATAATGTGTTGGGTTTGACCTCAGAGCTGAGACCAGAGAAACACAGCCTTCCTCTGTGACTAGACAGCCTGACAGCCTGCAAAGAGTCAAATCATATTAAAACCACACTGCTATTCTTTGGTGGTGAAAATAGTGGCAGTATAATTTTACAACATATGAAACCTTCCATATCTATTCGTAAATTAATATATCATCATTAAAAATGACAAATGATCAAAGTATTGCCTGCAGATAGAAACATGTATAGTACAAATATTTGAGTAGACTGACCAGACCAGTTTAAAAGCAGTATCAGTCAAAAGACAGACAGTGAGGTATCAGATTTAGATTGTATTGAGTATACAGTCCACACCATATCTATTTTGACAGTGAAGATAACATTTTAAATGTGGCTCTAAACTCCAACATTTTGGATTTCAGATCAAATGTTTCATATGAGGTGACAGTATATAATGTCACCTTTTATTTGAGGATATTTTCATACATATCTGTTTCACCATTTAGAAAAATGAAAGCACTTTATGTATCTAGTCCCCCCATTTGAAGAAGTCATAAGTATTCTGACAAATTCAATAATAAAATGGTGGATGATGACTGGATTAACATGCTAACCTCTCACCATTACCAATAACAGAGGCTACAACAAAACATGCTAACCTCTCACCATTACCAATAACAGAGGCTACAACAAAACATGCTAACCTCTCACCATTACCAATAACAGATGCTACAACAAAACATGCTAACCTCTCAGCATTACCAATAACAGAGGCTACAACAAAACATGCTAACCTCTCACCATTACCAATAACAGAGGCTCATTCCTCATTATTCACGATTCAGTCCTGATTATTCATAATCATGGTAGCATCCACATGAATGTAGAAGTGTTCAGAAACATGTTCTATTCTTACTGACAATACAAGTGAAGTGACTCCAAAATGACAGGACATTATTCACCATTAAGTTACTATTAGGAAAAATGTAATCTAAAACACAACCATATTTAAAACTGTAATCTTCACTGTCCAAACACATATGGTGTGGACTATGTGTACCTGGTAAACACATGTGGATCTGGTGAACAGTTATCACTTGTTGACCAATTACAGGAATACTGACCTCAGAGTCTCCATTCTGCAGTGTGGATCCTCCAGTCCAGCAGAGAGCAGCTTCACTCCTGAATCCTTCAGGTCATTGTTACTCAGATCCAGCTCTCTCAGGTGTGAGGGGTTTGACCTCAGAGCTGAGACCAGAGAAGCACAGCCTTCCTCTGTGACTAGACAGCCTAACAACCTGCAAAGAGTCAAATCATATTAAAATCACACTGCTATTCTTTGGTGATGAAAATAGTGGCAGTATATTTCTTCAACATATTCAGATATATCAGTCATGAAACCTGCCATATCTATTCATAAATTAATGTATCATATTATAAATGACAAATTATCAACGTTTTGCCTGCAGATAGAAACATGTATAGTACAAATATTTGAGTAGACTGACCAGACCAGTTTAAAAACAGTATCAGTCAAAAGACAGACAGTGAGGTATCAGATTTAGATTGTATTGAGTATACAGTCCACACCATATCTATTTTGACAGTGAAGATAAAATTTTAAATGTGGCTCTAAACTCCCAACATTTTGGATTTCAGATCAAATGTTTCATATGAGGTGACAGTATATAATGTCACCTTTTATTTGAGGATATTTTCATACATATCTGTTTCACCGTTTAGAAATGAAAGCACTTTATGTATCTAGTCCCCCTATTTGAAGAAGTCATAAGTATTCTGACCAATTCATTTATGTCGTATTAAAGTAGTCAAAAGATTAGTGTTTGGTTGTAAACTTGTTGGTCACATTTGCAGTTTGTTTTGGTTGTGTTTTGCCCAATAATAAAATGGTGGATGATGACTGGAGAATTTTCTGTCTAAGTGAGTAGATAACATGTTTCTAAACACTACTAAATGAATCCTGATAACATGATTAATACAAATCATGAATGAATCATGAATAATAATGAGAGAGAAAGTTACAGAGGCTACAACAAAACATGCTAACCTCTCACCATTACCAATAACAGAGGCTACAACAAAACATGCTAACCTCTCACCATTACCAATAACAGAGGCAACAACAAAACATGCTAACCTCTCACCATTACCAATAACAGAGGCTACAACAAAACATGCTAACCTCTCACCATTACCAATAACAGAGGCTACAACAAAACATGCTAACCTCTCACCATTACCAATAACAGAGGCTACAACAAAACATGCTAACCTCTCACCATTACCTATTTATTTATTTCACCTTTATTTAACCGGGTAGGCAAGTTGAGAACAAGTTCTCATTTACAATTGCGACCTGGCCAATATAAAGCAAAGCAGTTCGACACATATAGCAACACAGAGTTACACATGGAGTTAAACAAATGTAACCCTCTCACCAGGCTTGAATATGACTGTCACAATATTAACATATGTAGAGTATCTCAGCAGCATGGGATGTTAGGTGAGAAGGACATCTCCAATAAGAATTCCTATTGTAAACTATCTAGGGTTATGACTTCAGATGAAATGATTCTAGGATTCTGTTATTGAATCAGGATAAACCATCCCATGCATTAAATTGAAACAATTAATGGCTCCACCAAGGCAACATACATAACGTTCCATATGTGTATTAAAACATTTTCAAACACAAATACATGTTCAGACACAAAATCAAAAGAAATAAAAAAAATAAACCCCATTGAGTCGTGCACAACCCGTGTCCAAATTAACCACCTCACATTGTGGTTACTCACTACTTGGTAGATATTCCCTCAGCGAAGTATGGCAGTTCCATGCAGGTTTCCTCACCAAGTCCAAGGCAGCACAGCTACCCATGCAGACAGTACTCCTTAGTAACCGATATCCCCATGGCAACACGAACTCGTTAAACTTCCCAAGCAATTATCTCCCGGTGTCACACGATGCTAGGCTAACCTCTAGCTGGCTAATACCTCCACAACGAGACGGTAGCTTCAGTCTTTACTAAGTTTTAACTAAATTATAACAACTCTTTTATTAAATAAAACATGTATTTCCCTTCATGTCTTAGTAGCTATGGGTTTTGTTGTAGTTCTGTCGTCTTCTTTTATAATTTTTCTTCACCAACCGTCCTGAGGTAAAACGTCCATCCTTTCATCAACGTCTTTTCCCCTCCCGTTAACCAGGTCAACTCCCATTGGCCACAACTTAACAAGCGACCTTATTGGTCAAAACGTAAACTTCAAAGTAAAACAAACTATTCACTTATACATTAAATAAATATTTCTTCAAAAAGCATAATGCATTAACAACATTACAGTTTAGGAGCAATTCAATCATCTTTTAAATATAATACCAATTAATTATAACAAATAAACTCAATACTTGGTTCAAACAAGGGTATTACACAAACATACAGTAAATAATACAGTAGAAAAATAAGTCTATATACAATGTGAGCAAATGAAGTGAAATAAGGGAGGTAAAGGCAAAAAAAGGCCATGGTGGCAAAGTAAATACAATATAGCAAGTAAAACACTGGAATGGTAGATATGCAGTGGAAGAAAGTGCAAAGTAGAAATAGAAATAATGGGGTGCAAAGGAGCTAAATAAATAAATACAGTAGGGGAAGAGGTAGTTGGGCTAAATTATAGATGGGCAATGTACAGGTGCAGTAATCTGTGAGCTGCTCTGACAGCTGGTGCTTAAAGCTAGTGAGAGAGATAAGTGTTTCCAGTTTTAGAGATTTTTGTAGTTCGTTCCAGTCATTGGCAGCAGAGAACTGGAAGAAGAGGTGGCCGAAGGAGGAATTGGCTTTGGGGGTGACCAGAGAGATATACCTGCTGGAGCGCGTGCTACAGGTGGGTGCTGCTATGGTGACCAGTGAGCTGAGATAAGGGGGGACTTTACCTAGCAGGGTCTTGTAAATGACCTGGAGCCAGTGGGTTTAGCAACGAGTATCAAGCGAGGGCCAGACAATGAGAGCGTACAGGTCGCAGTGGTGGGAAGTACAGTGGGGGAAAAAAGAATTTGATCACCTGCTGATTTGGTACGTTTGCCCACTGAGAAAGAAATGATCAGTCTATAATTTTAATGGTAGGTTTATTTGAACAGTGAGAGACAGAATAACAGCAAAAAAATCAAGAAAAACGCATGTCAAAAATGTTATAAATTGATTTGCATTTTAATGAGGGAAATAAGTATTTGACCCCCTCTCAATCAGAAAGATTTCTGGCTCCCAGGTGTCTTTTATACAGGTAACGAGCTGAGATTAGGAGCACACTCTTAAAACCTCTTACATCTACATGTTCCGCTAGCGGAACACCGCTCCAATATCCAATGATAGGGTGTGGCACGAATTACAAAGTCCTCAAAAATCCCCAAACTTCAATTGTTCAAACATATGACTATTTTACACCATTTTAAAGACAAGACTCTCCTTTATCTAACCACATTGTCCAATTTCAAAAAGGCTTTACAACGAAAGCAAAGTTTGTAGAATCACAAGCTTGATGTAATCACTGCAGGCATGGAACATGGGACTAAATACTTAAATACTAAACTTATGACAACTTTAATACAATATAAGTGAATTTGTCCGAATATGTACAACTTTTTCAAATGGGAGAACTAAATACATAAAGTGCTTTCCTTTCTTAACAGTAACACAGCTATGTATGAAAATACCCTCAAATAAAAGGTGACATTCTGTACTGTCACTTAATATGAAACATTCTATCTCAAATCCAAAATGCTGGAACATAGCACCACATTTAAAACTGCAAGCTTCACTGTCCAAACACATATGGTGTGGACTATGTGTGTCTGGTAAACACATGTGGATCTGGTGAACAGTTATCACTTGTTGACCAACTACAGGAATACTGACCTCAGAGTCTCCAGTCTGCAGTGGGGATTCCCCAGTCCAGCAGAGAGCAGCTTCACTCCTGAATCCTTCAGGTCATTGTTACTCAGGTCCAGCTCTCTCAGGTGTGAGGGGTTTGACTTCAGAGCTGAGACCAGAGAAGCACAGCCTTTCTTTGTGACTCCACAGCCTGACAGCCTGCAACGAGATCATCATGACTTCACAAACACACTGTTAATTTAACACCAGTAGTATAGAAGGACAGCGGTAGATGCATTTGGTTCATATTCCCAAACAACATATAGATTCATCTTCCATCAATGCATTTATTCAATATGTTTTTCAACATACATATTATAATACATATTTTTCACTAAACATAATATTTCTTCCTGATGAATACTTCTTATATGTCATTTTATTTACTCACAGAACAGCTCTGGAGGCTTTGACCACTGGCAGCAGCCTCAGAAGACCTTCCTCTGATCTGGAGTATTTCTTCAGGTCAAACACATCCAGCTCCTTTTCTGAAGTCAGCAACACAAAGACCAGAGCTGACCACTGTGCAGGTGACAGGTTGGGTTTTGAGACACTTCCTGAGCTCAGGTAGCTTTGGATCTCCTCCACTAGAGAATGGTCATTCAGTTCATTCAGACAGTGGAACAGATTGATGCAGCTCTCTGGAGAGGGATTCTCCCTGATCTTCTTCTTGATGTACTTGACTGTCTCTTCATGGCTCTGTGAGCTGCTTCTTGTCTTTGTCAGTAGACCTCGTAAGTGCTTCTGATTGGACTCCAGTGAGAGGCCCAGAAGGAAGCGGAGGAACAGGTCCAGGTTTCCCATCTCACTTTGTAAGGCTTTATCCACAGCACTCTTGTAGACAGTAACTTCAGACTTGTCTCTGTACAGCAGAGAAAATATACTGGACTTTGTTTGCTGTTTGTCCATGAGATTCTCATTGTTGTTGATGAATGAGAGGAACACATACACAGCAGCCAGAAACTCCTGAATGCTCAGATGAACGAAGCAGTACACCTTGTCTTGGTACAGAACACATTCCTCTTTAAAGAGCTGTGTGCACAATCCTGAGTACACAGAGGCTTCATTGACATCAATGCCAGCCTCTTTCAGGTCTTTTTCATAGAAAATCAGATTGCCCTTCACTAGCTGTTGAAAAGCCAGTTTTCCCAGTGACAGAATGCTCTCTTTATTCCAGTGTGAACCTGTCTCTTCTTTCCCAAGATACTTTTCATTCTTCTGTGTGGTATGAAACACCACAAGGTGTGTGTACATCTCAGTCAGAGTCTTGGGCATCTCTTCTGTCTTATGTTTCAGCATGTGTTCGAGGACTGTTGCAGAAATCCAACAGAAGACTGGAATGTGGCACATGATGTGGAGGCTCCTTGATGTCTTTATGTGTGAGATGATTCTGCTGGCCAGGTCCTCATCACCGAATCTCTTCCTGAAGTACTCCTCCTTCTGTGGGTCATTGAACCCTCGTACCTCCGTCACCTGGTCAACACACCATGAAGGGATCTTATTGGCTGCTGCAGGTCGGGTAGTTATCCAGAGGAGAGCAGAGGGAAGCAGATTTCCCTTGATGAGATTTGTCAGCAGAACATCCACTGAGGTTGACTCTGTGACGTCACAACAGATCTTGTTCTTCTGGAAGTCTAGGGGCAGTCGGCACTCATCCAGACCATCAAAGATGAACAGAACTTTGTACTTGTCGTAGTTGGAGATTCTTGATTGTTTGGTTTCCATTGAGAAGTGATAGAGAAGTTCAATCAAAGTGTTTTTGTCCCCTTTCATCAAATTCAGCTCCCGAAAAGGGAATGAAAATACAAATTGAACATCCTGATTTGCTTTTCCTTCTGCCCAGTCCAGAATGAACTTCTGCACAGAGACTGTTTTTCCAATGCCAGCAACTCCCTTTGTCAGCACAGTTCTGATACGTTTGTCTTGTCCAGTTAAGGGTTTGAAGATGTCGTTACATTTGACTGCAGTCTCTGGTCTTGCTTGTTTCCTGGTTGTTGTCTCAATCTGTCTCAGCTCATGTTCATTATTGACCTCTCCTGTTCCTCCCTCTGTGATGTAGAGCTCTGTGTAGATCTTATTGAGAAGTGTTGGGTTTCCTTGTTTAGCGATCCCCTCAAATACACATTGAAACTTCTTCTTTAGATTAGATTTGAGTTCACGTTGGCAAATTACAGCAGGATCATCTGAATCTAGAAATAACACAGAGGATATTTATATTACATCTGTTTTAATGCCTACAGTATTGTAGGACTGTTATAACATTTTAAATTATAATCATTTATTCTCTTAACTGTCTGTATAAGTGTTTTCATAATGCATTACAGACTGGTGTGACTGATTATAATATTATTGGTGTAATTGATGGTATTATTAATGTTGTCTCTCTGTCTCTGTCTCTCTCTCTAAATTAATCAACACAACACATCCCTTCTGCTACTTGATGAGGCCACTAGGTGTTGTGTTAAGGCTGCTACAATATCATTGAGTTACACAGCTACTTTAGCTGTACTTTAGCCACAGTTTTTAAATGTTATAAAACATCATTCAACATGAGGCAGACAGATCTTACAGTTCTCCAGTGTGTCAGCAAGCTCCTTCTGGTTCATTTTCCTCAGGACGTGCAGTGTGATCTTCAGAGCCCCCTCTCTGGCACTGCTCTCCTGCTTCTCATCTTCAGCATCCACCACTTCCTCATCCTGCTTCTGACTCTCAAAGCCTTCTGGGAGTTCAGGACTAAGAATCCTCTTGAACATCTTCAGCTCGTTCTTCACAAATGTCATCATTTTCTCTTCAAGCAACTAAAATAAATCAAGTAAATAAGTTAATCAAGAGAAGAAATGCTTTCTCATTAACACATTAATGAATAATTGACAGATCAACTTTACTTGAGGTAAACAAAAACAAATGTTCATAACAGGACCACATACACTGAATATAGAGTCCAGGTCTGTTTGATGACTCTGGGAAGACTGACCACTGAGAATCTCTGACTCTGATCTCTCCTGTTGGTTTCTGTGGACGAAACATGAGATTACATCTCCTCATCCAGGGAGTACACACACACACACACACACACACACACACACACACACACACACACACACACACACACACACACACACACACACACACACACACACACACACACACACACACACACACACACACACACACACACACACACACACTGTTTTAGGACTATGAAAATGGACTAAAGGATTAGCCTATGGATTATGAAAACAACAAAAATAAATGTGAAAATGGGAGAGGAGAAATGACTAGAGACAGTGTTGTTTAACTCACTGACCATGATCCATGAGTTCTTCGTACCTTTGTTCAGTAGAAAAGTCTCCCTCTCTAAAGTTTCTAAGAGGATCCATAGACTGGTCACTCTTCATGGACACACAGCTGGGTACAGGGGAGGCTGGTCTCTCCTGCTTGATTGGTCTTCAACACAACAGAGACAAACATTACATCTCTCATCTACTCTGATCTCAGATGGGGAAACATAAGAAGAGTTCCAAAACGCAACATATCACTTTACAGAAATGAGCTTTTATTGTTTAAAGAAATTATGTATTCATTATTACATCTCTCACAGACAAGGATTTGTTTAAAATCTATCACTTGATGGTTTCATTTCAGAGAGACAAAAATAAAAAAAAATTATGCAAAATGCTATATATCTCCCTCACTCTCAAATGTGACCGACCGGCTCAATTTGGTAATTAACTAAATAATTGTAAGTGATAAAATTAACTAGTAATTCTCAGTAATTACTACTTTTGTAAGGAATAACACATTTTTTCAGCACTAATGCAGTTGCTAAATAATTCCAATAGATGGGAACATAAGACCACAATGACATTTCAGAATATTAGTTTAGTTTTCTCCCTGGATACACCACCACTCCCCACGCTTCCTGCAGAACCCCTGCAGTACCTCCGCAGACCCCGGATTGAGAACCCCTGATTTAGCAGATGCTCTTATCCAGAGAGATTTACAGTAAGTGCATTCACCTTAAGATAGCTATTTATTTTGGAAATAAACTTAATTAATTATTCATAAAATTGTTATCTCACCTCTTAGCTTTGGTGTCATGTCCCCCAGAGAGATGCATTTTGGAGGCAGGGCCCCCCTCCTCTCTCTCCCCAGAGAGACTCATTTTAGAGGCAGGGCCCCCCTCCTTCCTCTCCCCAGAGAGACTCATTTTAGAGCACTGACCCCTGTAAACAGAGATCCAACATGTTGGTTGTGGTTAACACAGTGACAACTAAACAGAGATCCAGCATGTTGGTTGTGGTTAACACAGTGATGTCCTAAACAGAGATCCAGCATGTTGGTTGTGGTTAACACAGTGACAACTAAACAGAGATCCAGCATGTTGGTTGTGGTTAACACAGTGACAACTAAACAGAGATCCAGCATGTTGATTGTGGTTAACACAGTGACAACTAAACAGAGATCCAGCATGTTGGTTGTGGTCAACACAGTGACAACTAAACAGAGATCCAGCATGTTGGTTGTGATTAACACAGTGACAACTAAACAGAGATCCAGCATGTTGGTTGTGGTTAACACAGTGACATCCTAAACAGAGATCCAGCATGTTGGTTGTGGTCAAGACAGTAATTCTTGAATGTCAGTTGTTATCATTTATCAATTATCTCTTATAAAACATTTACTAACAGACATATCGAAACAGTCAGGGGATTTAATGCAATCACATTAATATGTATTTGTGACATCTCTTCTCCATGGTAACTGTCAATAATAATAATAAGTCACTGTTTGTTAAGGTAGTGTCATGACGTTGGCCTCTTTGAGTACAAGGAGGACAGTTGACAATCACATTAATATTTAGTTGTGAAATTTCATCTCCATGGTAACTGCTACTCCTACTGCTCTCTCTTCGTCTGCCCACGTGTTCTCGCATACCCCTAGAGCATCGAGCCAGCGGGGTGGTGGCACTGGAATCCTCATCTCTCCCAAGTGGACATTCTCTCTTTCTCCCCTGACCCATCTGTCTATCTCCTCATTTGAATTCCATGCTGTCACAGTTACCAGCCCTTTCAAGCTTAACTTCCTTATCATTTATCGCCCTCCAGGTTCCCTTGGAGAGTTCATCAATGAGCTTGACGCCTTGATAAGTTCCTTTCCTGAAGATGGCTCACCTCTCACAGTTCTGGGTGACTTTAACCTCCCCACGTCTACCTTTGACTCATTCCTCTCTGCCTCCTTCTTTCCACTCCTCTCCTCTTTTGACCTCACCCTCTCACCTTCCCCCCCTACTCACAAGGCAGGCAATACGCTTGACCTCATCTTTACTAGATGCTGTTCTTCCACTAATCTCATTGCAACTCCCCTCCAAATCTCCGACCACTACCTTGTATCCTTTTCCCTCTTGCTCTCATCCAACACTTCTCACTCTGCCCCTACTCGGATGGTATTGTGCCCTCCCAACCTTCGCGCTCTCTCTCCCGCTACTCTCTCCTCTTCCATCCTATCATCTCTTCCCTCTGCTCAAACCTTCTCCAACCTATCTCCTGATTCTGCCTCCTCAACCCTCCTCTCCTCCCTTTCTGCATCCTTTGATTTTCTCTGTCCCCTATCCTCCAGGCCGGCTCGGTCCTCCCCTCCTGCTCCGTGGCTCGACGACTCACTACGACCTCACAGAACAGCGCTCCGGGCAGCCGAGCGGAAATGGAGGAAAACTCGCCTCCCTGCGGACCTGGCATCCTTTCACTCCCTCCTCTCTACATTCTCCTCTTCTGTCTCTGCTGCTAAAGCCACTTTCGACCACTCTAAATTCCAAGCATCTGCCTCTAACCCTAGGAAGCTCTTTGCTACCTTCTCCTCCCTCCTGAATCCTCCTCCCCCTCCCCCCCCCTCCTCCCTCTCTGCGGATGACTTCGTCAACCATTTTGAAAAGAAGGTTGACGATATCCGATCCTCGTTTGCTAAGTCAAATGACACCGCTGGTCCTGCTCACACTGCCCTACCTTGTGCTTTGACCTCTTTCTCCCCTCTCTCTCCAGATGAAATCTCGCGTCTTGTGACGGCCGGCCGCCCAACAACCTGCCCACTTGACCCTATCCCCTCCTCTCTTCTCCAGACCATTTCCGTAGACCTTCTCCCCTACCTCACCTCGCTCATCAACTCATCCTTGACCGCTGGCTACGTCCCTTCCGTCTTCAAGAGAGCGAGAGTTGCACCCCTTCTGAAAAAACCTACACTCAATCCCTCCGATGTCAACAACTACAGACCAGTATCCCTTCTTTCTTTTCTCTCCAAAACTCTTGAACGTGCCGTCCTTGGCCAGCTCTCCTGCTATCTCTCTCAGAATGACCTTCTTGATCCTAATCAGTCAGGTTTCAAGACTGGGCATTCAACTGAGACTGCTCTTCTCTGTGTCACGGAGGCTCTCCGCACTGCTAAAGCTAACTCTCTCTCCTCTGCTCTCATCCTTCTAGACCTATCTGCTGCCTTTGATACTGTGAACCATCAGATCCTCCTCTCCACCCTCTCCGGGTTGGGCATCTCCGGCGCGGCCCACGCTTGGATTGCGTCCTACCTGACAGGTCGCTCCTACCAGGTGGCGTGGCGAGAATCTGTCTCCGCACCATGCGCTCTCACCACTGGTGTCCCCCAGGGCTCTGTTCTAGGCCCTCTCCTATTCTCGCTATACACCAAGTCACTTGGCTCTGTCATATCCTCACATGGTCTCTCCTATCATTGCTATGCAGACGACACACAATTAATCTTCTCCTTTCCCCCTTCTGATAACCAGGCGGCGAATCGCATCTCTGCATGTCTGTCAGACACATCAGTGTGGATGACGGATCACCACCTCAAGCTGAACCTTGGCAAGACGGAGCTGCTCTTCCTCCCGGGGAAGGACTGCCCGTTCCATGATCTCGCCATCACGGTTGACAACTCCCTTGTGTCCTCCTCCCAGAGTGCTAAGAACCTTGGCGTGATCCTGGACAACACCCTGTCGTTCTCCACTAACATCAAGGCGGTGACCCGATCCTGTAGGTTCATGCTCTACAACATTCGCAGAGTACGACCCTGCCTCACACAGGAAGCGGCGCAGGTCCTAATCCAGGCACTTGTCATCTCCCGTCTGGATTACTGCAACTCGCTGTTGGCTGGGCTCCCTGCCTGTGCCATTAAACCCCTACAACTCATCCAGAACGCCGCAGCCCGTCTGGTGTTCAACCTTCCCAAGTTCTCTCACGTCACCCCCGCTTCTCCGCTCTCTCCACTGGCTTCCAGTTGAAGCTCGCATCCGCTACAAGACCATGGTGATTGCCTACGGAGCTGTGAAGGGAACGGAACCTCCATACCTTCAGGCTCTGATCAGGCCCTACACCCAAACAAGGGCACTGCGTTCATCCACCTCTGGCCTGCTGGCCCCCCTACCTCTGAGGAAGCACAGTTCCCGCTCAGCCCAGTCAAAACTGTTCGCTGCTCTGGCACCCCAATGGTGGAACAAGCTCCCTCACGACGCCAGGACAGCGGAGTCAATCACCACCTTCCGGAGACACCTGAAACCCCACCTCTTTAAGGAATACCTAGGATAGGATAAAGTAATCCTTCTAACCCCCCCCCCCCCCCCCCCCCCTTAGAAGATCTAGATGCACTATTGTAAAGTGGTTGTTCCACTGGATATCATAAGGTGAATGCACCAATTTGTAAGTCGCTCTGGATAAGAGCGTCTGCTAAATGACTTAAATGTAAATGTAAATGTAACTGTCAACAACAATAATAATAATAATAAGTCACTGTTTGTTAAGGTAGTTCTAGACAATACAGCAACAACAATAATAATAATAATAATAATAGTAATAATAATAAGTCACTGTTTGTTAAGGTAGTTATAGACAGTGCAGCAACAATAATAATAATAATAATAATAGTAATAACAATAATAATAATAATAATAGTAATAACAATAATAATAATAATAATAATAATAAGTCACTGTTTGTTACGGTAGTTATAGACAGTACAGCAACAACAATAATAATAATAATAATAGTAATAATAATAATAATAAGTCTCTGTTTGTTACGGTAGTTATAGACAGTACAGCAACACAAGGCCATGTCTTACACTTATTTGTATTCACTAACAGTTGACTATTTATTGTCTTTCAATCTGTTATTTTCTAAATGTATCTGAGAATGTAGACAGAAGGGCTAAAACGGACATGAATGATCTGAGGGGGAAATCATTGATACATTCAACGTTTATTTGCAACAAGTAAGAGGTTTTATATTATGTAAAGTAGACTAGGTTATAATGTATAATAGCAGTTTGTTAGTGAAATGCAGATCAAGGTCTATACCTCAGATATAGCCTACATATCATAGATGACCAGTCTAAACCTGTTCAGATCAACATAATGTTATAGTCCTACCAGTAGCAGGACAGAGAATGTACTGTATATAGCCTACATACCATAGATGACCAGTCTAAACCTGTTCAGATCAACATAATGTTATAGTCCTACCAGTAGCAGGACAGAGAATGTACTGTATATAACCTACATATCATAGATGACCAGTCTAAACCTGTTCAGATCAACATAATGTTATAGTCCTACCAGTAGCAGGACAGAGAATGTACTGTATGTAGCCTACATACCATAGATGACCAGTCTAAACCTGTTCAGATCAACATAATGTTATAGTCCTACCAGTAGCAGGACAGAGAATGTACTGTATATAACCTACATATCATAGATGACCAGTCTAAACCTGTTCAGATGAGTTCACAGAGACCATCAGGTTTGTCGGCATGATAAGTGATCATAGCCTTATAATAGTTTGTAGGTAGTCTATACCAACAGTACGAGAGTCTGCCCGTCTTTCCTACATACCAACACATTTATTTAATGTTACCGAGAAATATGTGCCACAGTTTCAACAGCCATTTTTGTAACTGTGTAGGCTACAAACATATTTTTAATTTCATATGAGGAAATCACAAAACTTACAGTCACTGGTGCAGCCGCCTGTTTTCTTGCAGATGAAGTAGCTTTCACAGGCAGCTCATTCAACCAGCCTAAACAACAGTAAATACAAGATGTCAAATGGTCAAAGTGAATCCTGATATAGCCATTTACATTAGAGAGAGGTATATATATCCTGATATAACCATATACATTAGAGAGAGGTATATATATCCTGATATAGCCATTTACATTAGAGAGAGGTATATATATCCTGATATAACCATATACATTAGAGAGAGGTATATATATCCTGATATAGTCATATACATTAGAGAGAGGTATATATATCCTGATATAGCCATATACATTAGAGAGAGGTATATATATCCTGATATAACCATATACATTAGAGAGAGGTATATATATCCTGATATAGTCATATACATTAGAGAGAGGTATATATATCCTGATATAGTCATATACATTAGAGAGAGGTATATATATCCTGATATAACCATATACATTAGAGAGAGGTATATATATCCTGATATAGTCATATACATTAGAGAGAGGTATATATATCCTGATATAGTCATATACATTAGAGAGAGGTATATATATCCTGATATAGTCATATACATTAGAGAGAGGTATATATATCCTGATAGAGTCATATACATTAGAGAGAGGTATATTGCTACAGATGTTGGATCTTAATTTGAGCCAGTTTGCTACAGCAGGAAAATAATCCTTTAGCAACAGGACATTTGAATTAATATGTGATTTATAATTAAATAATAATTTTAAAATGGAAAAGTGGAATTTATCATCTTCAGAAACCTTTTTTAAAGTTTAAATACACTCAAACACACGACACATTTTAGTTTTCCTGTAACAGGGTGATCATATTTTTCTTTCCCCGTGATGTGGCCCTCACCAACTGGTCATCTGGCCCATAGAGACTAAAGGACTATGCTGTGGCCCTCACCAACTGGCCACCTGGCCCATAGAGACTAAAGGACTATGCTGTGGCCCTCACCAACTGGGCATCTGGCCCATAGAGACTAAAGGACTATACACTCTTAGCTGAACACCACATCAAGCCATCTCTGAACTGTACACTAAATAACTGAACTATACTGCATTAAATCTCTGTTCATCCCTCTTAGATATATTTACACTGATACTGTAAATGTGGACATCCACTGTTTATCTACTGTATATCCACTGTACTGTATATCAACTGTATAGCCACTGTACTGTATATTTGTATATCCGCTGTTCATTCTCTTATAGCTCTACTCCCACTCTATCTAGTTGTGTATAATGTTGTAGGGAAACTTAGTGTAAACTCTTCTGTCTGTGTTCTGTCTCTAAATGTTGTCTATCACTAGCAGCACCATCTCACCATGTAAAATAACTGTCAGCTGCTGTAAACCTCTGTGATTGGATGTTATAGACCCCCATGTCACCATGTAAAATGATGTGTACAGATGCAGGATCTTAATTTGATCACCCCCACTGCAGAATAACTTTCCAGCAATGCAGGAAATTTAAAACCTGTTGTGTATTTGAGATTTAAAAAGGCTCACAACCAGAACATGTCAAGTCATTGAGATATTTTCTGTTCTGCTGAGAGAGCAGCTTCCTGATGACTAGAACTCTGTATATTCTGATGGATGAGGCCTGAGCTGGAATGTGAAGCTAACTGAAGCTGGCTAGCTTTAGAAAACCAGTATATCAAGCCTGTATCATAGTATACCCCTCAGGCTACGTTCAGGTTTCAGCAAGAGGCAGGTATCAACATGCCGAGTCGTAGGCAACAACCTGGGTCGTATTCATTATTTTACTCCACAGCCAACAGTTTTAAAATGTTAAATAAAACATAAACCGTTTACTCTAAACGCTGTACAATGTGACCTAAACGGTTTCTGTTGCCAAACGTTTTGCTACGGTGGGCACTAATGAATACACACAAACTGTTTTGAGGAAGTGTAAGTTGTTGTTAGTCTCTCGAACAGTATTTATTTGTCTCTCTTTCACACAACATACCTTCCTGAGTGAAAAGAGTTAACTGTAGATTATAAAGAGAACATGTTTGTTTGTTACTTGTTGTATTTTAAGCCTGTTTTGAGAAGACAAGTCTATAGACCTATGATTCAGTACACTCTTAGAATAAAGGGTTCCAAACGGGTCCTCCGGCCGTCCCCATAGGAGAACGCTTTTGGGTTCCAGGTAGAACCCTTCTGGCTTCCATGTAGAACCCTCTGTGGAAAGGGTTCTTCACGGAACCCAAAAGTGTTCTACCTAGTACCTAAAAGGGTTCTACAAAGGGTTCTCCTATGGGGACAGCCAAAGAACCCTTTTAGATTGTAGATAGTGTAGGAGCGATCACCCTGGGGCACACAGATGGGCACAGAACGAATTCACCCCACGCATCTAATTTATATCCAAAACATTTTAAAGAGAGTAGGACTATTATAACACTGTCCACCAGAAATATCATCAACTATGAATACACACAACAATATCATCAACTATATGAATACACATAACAATATCATCAACTATATTAATACACATAACAATATCATCAACTATATGAATACACATAACAATATCATCAACTATATGAATACACACAACAATATCATCAACTATATTAATACACATAACAATACCATCAACTATATGAATACACACAACAATATCATCAACTATATGAATACACATAACAATATCATCAACTATATGAATACTCATAACAATATCATCAACTATATTAATACACATGACAATATCATCAACTATATTAATACACACAACAATATCACCAACTATATGAATACACTTAACAATATCATCAACTATATTAATACACACAACAATATCATCAACTATATTAATACACATGACAATATCATCAACTATATTAATACACATGACAATTGTCGTCTTACCTTTTATCTCTCAATAGAAACAGAGTCTGAATGATCATTCGGTCGTCGAAAGTTACTTTCGTTTGCTCTGCTCATTTACATATCAGGTTCTACCTGTTCTCTCTCCGAGTCCCTCTCTCTTTACAGCTCTTACAATGAGCCTTGGCAAACATTCTACAACTGTCTAGAAGTCTATTGGAGGGATGTGACACCATTCTTCCACAAGAAATTACATCATTTGGTGTTTTTTTGATGGTAAGTTTTCAATTGTGTTGAGACTCTGACCTGTCCAATGAGCCACATTGATTAAAGAATCCTACAGTACCAAAACACCCTCTCACACACACACACACACACACACACACACACACACACACACACACACACACACACACACACACACACACACACACACTCACACACACACACACACACACACACACACACACACACACAAACACACACACACACACACACACACACACACACACACACACACACACACACACACACACACACACACACACACACACACACACACACCGACTCACAAACAGTGCAGTAATTAGAACCCCTATAGCAGCTATAAGTAATACAGTCTACTGTACACTCCCCTCCTCTGCCTCTCTCCATCACTTTCTCTGTGTCGTCTGTTGCTGTCTCTGTGTCTTGTCTGGTGTCTCTCTCCATCACCAGAATAATTGGTGAGGGTTAGGCCTACTACAATACAACATTCAAAACATGAAAACACAACTACATAACTAGCCTGTCCAACCTCTCTTTCGTATCGTCTGAGATCGCTAAAGACTGGAAAGCCCCCTCTTCAAAGGGGGTGACACTCTAGACCCAAACTGTTACAGACCTATATCTATCCGACCTTGCCTTTCTAAAGTCTTCGAAAGCCAAGTTAATAAACAGATCACCGACCATCTAGAATCCCACCGTACCTCCTCCGCTATGCAATCTGGTTTCAGAGCTGATCATGGGTGCACCTCAGCAACGCTCAAGGTCCTCAACGATATCATAACCACCATTGATAAAAGACAATACTGTGCAGCCGTCTTCATCGACCTGGCCAAGGCTTTCGACTCTGTCAATCACCGTATTCTTATCAGCAGACTCAACAGCCTTGGTTTCTCAAATGATTGCCTTGCCTGGTTCACCAACTACTTTTCAGATAGAGTTCAGTGTGTGAAATCTGAGGGCCTGTTGTCCGGACCTCTGGCAGTTTCTATGGGGGTGCCACAGGTTTCAATTCTTGGGCCGACTCTTTTCTCTGTATACATCAATGATGTTGCTCTTGCTGCTGGTGATTCTCTGATCCACCTCTACGCAGACGACACCATTCTGTATACTTCTGGCCCCTCTTTGGACACTGTATTAACAACCCTCCAGACGAGCTTCAATGCCATACATCTCTCCTTCTGAGGCCTCCAACTGCTCTTAAATGCAAGTAAAACTAAATGCATGCTCTTCAACCGATCGCTGCCTGCACCTGCCCGCCCATCAAGCATCACTACTCTGGACGGTTCTGACTAAGAATATTTTGACAACTACAAATACCTAGGTGTCTGGTTAGACTGTAAACTCTCCTTCCAGACTCACATTAAGCATCTCCAATCCAAAATTAAATCTAGAATCGGCGTCCTATTTCACAACAAAGCCTCCTTCACTCATGCTGCCAAACATACCCTTGTAAAACTGACTATCCTACCGATCCTTGACTTCGGTGATGTCATTTACAAAATAGCCTCCAACACTCTACTCAGCAAATTGGATGTAGTCTATCACAGTGCCATCCGTTTTGTCACCAAAGCCCGATATACTACCCATCACTGCGACCTGTATGCTCTCGTTGGCTGGCCCTCGCTTCATATTCGTCTCCAAACCCACTGGCTCCAGGTCATCTATAAGCCTTTGCTAGGTAAAGCCACCCCTTATCTCAGCTCACTGGTCACAATACCAGCTGCCTCTAATTGGAGGTCATTGAAAAAACACAACATAGATAGAAAAACCTAGAATAAACATAGAAATAGAAAATATAGAACATACATCAAAACCCTGAAACACACAAAACAAACACCCCCCTGCCACGCCCTGACCAAACTACAATAACAAATAACCCCTTTTACTGGTCAGGACATGACATTTATCCCATGTGTAACTCTGTGTTGTTTCTGTCAAACTGCTTTGCTTTATCTTGGCCAGGTCGCAGTTATAAATGAGAACTTGTTCTCAACTGGCCTACCTGGTTAAATAAAGGTACATCAAATAAGAAATAACACAGAACTCTCAACTAGTTTCATCAAACAGAAAAACAACAAGAAAGCTGGATAAACACATTCAGATTTCTAGATGCTGCACTTTTCTTTTGTGTTTTAGGGGTCATAGGTCAGATCAGTGGTCATGGTTGATATGCATGGACTAAAAAACAAACTTGAAACAATTTTTCTCAGATTCACTGTTTGTGTAGATGTTGTTTGTCTTTGTAGGACAGTAGTTCAGGTGGCTGTTTGTGTAGACTGCTCCTTGTATTTTCTAGGGCAGTAGTTCAGGTGGCTGTTTGTGTAGACTGCCCCTTGTCTTTTCTAGGGCAGTAGTTCAGGTGGCTGTTTGTGTAGACTGCTCCTTGTCTTTTCTAGGGCAGTAGTTCAGGTGGCTGTTTGTGTAGACTGCCCCTTGTTTTTTCTAGGGCAGTAGTTCAGGTGGCTGTGTGTGTAGACTGCTCCTTGTCTTTTCTAGGGCAGTAGTTCAGGTGGCTGTTTGTGTAGACTGCTCCTTGTCTTTTCTAGGGCAGTAGTTCAGGTGGCTGTTTGTGTAGACTGCTCCTTGTCTTTTCTAGGGCAGTAGTTCAGGTGGCTGTGTGTGTAGACTGCTCCTTGTCTTTGTAGGGCAGTAGTTCAGGTGGCTGTTTGTGTAGACTGCTCCTTGTCTTTTCTAGGGCAGTAGTTCAGGTGGCTGTTTGTGTAGACTGCTCCTTGTCTTTTCTAGGGCAGTAGTTCAGGTGGCTGTTTGTGTAGACTGCTCCTTGTCTTTTCTAGGGCAGTAGTTCAGGTGGCTGTTTGTGTAGACTGCTCCTTGTCTTTTCTAGGGCAGTAGTTCAGGTGGCTGTGTGTGTAGACTGCTCCTTGTCTTTTCTAGGGCAGTAGTTCAGGTGGCTGTTTGTGTAGACTGCTCCTTGTCTTTGTAGGGCAGTAGTTCAGGTGGCTGTTTGTGTAGACTGCTCCTTGTCTTTTCTAGGGCAGTAGTTCAGGTGGCTGTTTGTGTAGACTGCTCCTTGTCTTTTCTAGGGCAGTAGTTCAGGTGGCTGTTTGTGTAGACTGCTCCTTGTCTTTTCTAGGGCAGTAGTTCAGGTGGCTGTTTGTGTAGACTGCTCCTTGTCTTTTCTAGGGCAGTAGTTCAGGTGGCTGTTTGTGTAGACTGCTCCTTGTCTTTTCTAGGGCAGTAGTTCAGGTGGCTGTTTGTGTAGACTGCTCCTTGTCTTTTCTAGGGCAGTAGTTCAGGTGGCTGTTTGTGTAGACTGCTCCTTGTCTTTCTAGGGCAGTAGTTCAGGTGGCTGTTTGTGTAGATGCTGTTTGTCTTTGTAGGGCAGTAGTTCAGGTGGCTGTTTGTGTAGACTGCTCCTTGTCTTTTCTAGGGCAGTAGTTCAGGTGGCTGTTTGTGTAGACTGCTCCTTGTCTTTTCTAGGGCAGTAGTTCAGGTGGCTGTTTGTGTAGACTGCTCCTTGTCTTTTCTAGGGCAGTAGTTCAGGTGGCTGTTTGTGTAGACTGCTCCTTGTCTTTTCTAGGGCAGTAGTTCAGGTGGCTGTTTGTGTAGACTGCTCCTTGTCTTTTCTAGGGCAGTAGTTCAGGTGGCTGCCCTTGCTCTTAGTCTGCCTCCTGTCTCTCCTATCATCATAGACAGTTGTGGAAAAAGTACCCAATTTTCATACCTGAGTAAAAGTCTAAAAATATTTGGTTCTAAATATACTTAAGTATGAAAAGTAAAATTAAAAGTATAAATCGTTTCAAATTCCTTCTATTAAGCAAAGCAGGTGTCACCATTATCTTGTTTTTTAAAATGTATGGATAGGGGGCACATACCAAAACGAAGACGTAATTTACAAAAGATGCATTTGTGTTTCCTGACTCCGCCAGATCAGAGGCAGTAGAGATGACCATGTGTTGTCTTGATAAGTGAATTAGACCATTTTCCTGTCCTGTCTAAGCATTCAAAATGTAACGAGTACTTTTGGGTGTCAGGTAAAATGTATAGATTAAAAAGTACATTATTTTCTTTGGGACTGTAGTGATGTAAAATTAGCAAAAATATAAATTCAAAAGTAAAGTACAGATACCCTAAAAAAACGACTCGTGTAGTACTTTATAGTATTTTTACTGAAGTACTTTACACCACTGGCCATGGGTACACCTTCCTGAAAACAATGACTCCATACTTTGCTGAAACCTGTTCTGCCAGTTCATGTCCTTCAAGACTAGAATGTTCCATTGTGGTTACCCAAAAAGATGACAAGATAGTTCACACATTCATCATCCAGGGTTATTATCTAACACATATATGTACAATTTATGGTTCAATAACATGAGAATATTTTTCTGCAGTGAGAATGTAATGCAAGTCAAGGTGTCCTTGGAGGAATGTCATCAAGATCTGTTACCAGCATTGTTAAATGAATTGTTGTAATTGAGAGAAAAAATACATAAAATGTTTTATTGTCACAAACACCATATTGGTGCAGTGAAATGTGTTGTTTTACAGGGTCAGCCATAGTAGTATGATAGATGCAGTGAAATGTGTTGTTTTACAGGGTCAGCCATAGTAGTACGGTTCCCTTGGAGCAAATTAGGGTTAAGTGCCTTGCTTAACGGCACATAGACAAATGTTCACCTTGACAGCTCAGGTATTCAAACCAGTGACCTTTCAGTTACATTCCCAACACTCTAACCACTAGGCAACATGACCAGTTTTATCATTGGAATGTGATACAAAATGAGGAAACTGTGTGATTTAGGACCATGTGGACACCTCCTAGTGGTGGGGTTGTTAGGAGTGTTTATCAGACCATGTGGACACCTCCTAGTGGTGGGGTTGTTAGGAGTGTTTATCAGACCATGTGGACACCTCCTAGTGGTGGGGTTGTTAGAAGTGTTTATCAGACCATGTGGACACCTCCTAGTGGTGGGGTTGTTAGGAGTGTTTATCAGACCATGTGGACACCTCCTAGTGGTGGGGTTGTTAGGAGTGTTTATCAGACCATGTGGACACCTCCTAGTGGTGGGGTTGTTAGGAGTGTTTATCAGACCATGTGGACACCTCCTAGTGGTGGGGTTGTTAGGAGTGTTTATCAGACCATGTGGACACCTCCTAGTGGTGGGGTTGTTAGGAGTGTTTATCAGACCATGTGGACACCTCCTAGTGGTCTGGTTGTTAGGAGTGTTTATCAGACCATGTGGACACCTCCTAGTGGTGTGGTTGTTAGGAGTGTTTATCAGACCATGTGGACACCTCCTAGTGGTGGGGTTGTTAGGAGTGTTTATCAGACCATGTGGACACCTCCTAGTGGTCTGGTTGTTAGGAGTGTTTATCAGACCATGTGGACACCTCCTAGTGGTGTGGTTGTTAGGAGTGTTTATCAGACCATGTGGACACCTCCTAGTGGTGGGGTTGTTAGGAGTGTTTATCAGACCATGTGGACACCTCCTAGTGGTGGGGTTGTTAGGAGTGTTTATCAGACCATGTGGACACCTCCTAGTGGTGTGGTTGTTAGGAGTGTTTATCAGACCATGTGGACACCTCCTAGTGGTCTGGTTGTTAGGAGTGTTTATCAGACCATGTGGACACCTCCTAGTGGTGGGGTTGTTAGGAGTGTTTATCAGACCATGTGGACACTGCTGCATCAGTTGATACAGGTGATAATGTAGATAGACAAACCCCATGATTCAGCCTATGTATTTATAGCCACTATGCTGCATCAGTTGATACAGGTGATAATGTAGATAGACTAACCCGATGATTCAGCCTATGTATTTATAGTCACTATGCTGCATCAGTTCATACAGGTGATAATGTAGATAGACAAACCCCATGCTCCAGCCTATGTATTTATAGCCACTATGCTGCATCAGTTGGGTTACAGGTGATAATGTAGATAGACAAACCCCATGATTCAGCCTATGTATTTATAGTCACTATGCTGCATCAGTTGATACAGGTGATAATGTAGATAGACAAACCCCATGCTTCAGCCTATGTATTTATAGCCACTATGCTGCATCAGTTGGGTTGCAGGTGATAATGTTTATTGCTTATAGCTGATAATATACCATCCATACAGGTTTTTGGTCCAATGTGTTAAAATCATCTAACATTTTTAACAAAATCTTATTGGGCTCATTTCTGGAGGTGGAAGTTATATTTTAGATGGTGTCAGCATAATTTTATTTTGATACATTTTGGAGTAGAATGTACTTTTATTTGGTCACCAGAACTGAGTTTCTCAGAACAGAGCTTCTCAAAAAGTATCCCCAGGAGGAAGGGGACTGGAACTGGTAAAATGCACAGTTTAATACATTTACAGAGTGATCCTCTAAGGGTCACAGTTTAATACATTTACAAAGTGATCCTCTATCACAGTTTAATACATTTACATAGTGATCCTCTATCACAGTTTAATACATTTACAGAGTGATCCTCTATCACAGTTTAATACATTTACAGAGTGATCCTCTATCCCAGTTTAATACATTTACAGAGTGATCCTCTATCCCAGTTTAATACATTTACAGAGTGAACCTCTATCACAGTTTAATACATTTACAGAGTGATCCTCTATCCCAGTTTAATACATTTACATAGTGAACCTCTATCACAGGTTAATACATTTACAAAGTGATCCTCTATCACAGGTTAATACATTTACAGAGTGAACCTCTATCACAGTTTAATACATTTACAGAGTGATCCTCTATCCCAGTTTAATACATTTACAGAGTGATCCTCTATCCCAGTTTAATACATTTACATAGTGATCCTCTATCACAGTTTAATACATTTACAGAGTGAGCCTCTATTCCAGTTTAATACATTTACAGAGTGATCCTCTATCACAGTTTAATACATTTACAGAGTGATCCTCTATCACAGTTTAATACATTTACAGAGTGATCCTCTATCACAGTTTAATACATTTACAAAGTGATCCTCTATCACAGTTTAATACATTTACAGAGTGATCCTCTATCACAGTTTAATACATTTACATAGTGATCCTCTATCACAGTTTAATACATTTACAGAGTGATCCTCTATCACAGTTTAATACATTTACAGAGTGATCCTCTATCACAGTTTAATACATTTACAGAGTGATCCTCTATTCCAGTTTAATACATTTACATAGTGATCCTCTATCACAGTTTAATACATTTACAGAGTGATCCTCTATCCCAGTTTAATACATTTACAAAGTGACCCTCTATTCCAGTTTAATACATTTACAGAGTGATCCTCTATAACAGTTTAATACATTTACAAAGTGGCGGCTGCAGGCCATGGAAACCCATTCCATGAATCTCCCAATGAACAGTGTTTGTGCTGACGTTGCTTCCAGAGGCAGTTTGGAACTCGGTAGTGAGTGTTGCAACCGAGGACAGATGATTTTTACGTGCTATCCGTTTCAGCACTCTGTGGTCCCATTCTGTGAGCTTGTGTGGCCTACCACTTCGTGGCTGAGCCGTTGTTGCTCCAAGACATTTCCATTTCACAATAACAGCACTTACAGTTGACCAGGGAATCTCTAGCAGGGCAGAAATGTGATGAACTGACGTGTTGGAAAGGTGGCATCCTATGACGGTGCCACGTTGAAAGTCACTGAGCTCTTCAGTAAGGCCTTTCTTCTGCCAATGTTTTCCTATGGAGATCGCTTGGCCATGTGCTCGATTTTATACACCTGTCAGCAACGGGTGTGGCTGAAATAGCCGAATCCACTAATTTGAAGGGGTGTCCATATATAGTGTATATATATATATATATATATATATAGTGTATTTAATTTTGAGTTTGCCTCCCAATATTACACTTTATATACATCACAGAAGACTGAAATATAACAAAACCATTTGACACAGAAACACCATATTTTCTCAGTTTAAACCAATATAATGTTTATTAATGATGAAATGATGAAACATATTAATAAGGTTCCACCCATGAGGTCACTAGAGGGAAATTTGGTCATTTGACTCACTTCCATCGCATCATTAATTGGGGTGTGTTTGTGTGTGGATGTGTGTGTGCGTGCGTAGCTATCCGACACATGTGCTTGCATGTGTGTTTTTTGTGCACGTGTCTGCATGCGTTATCTATGTAGGCTACATCATATACATGTATAACCTTACAGAACTGTTGTTATTCAATGTGTTTCTGTGGGCTAATAGCAGTAAGGCCAAATTCAATGTCTAATCAAATATCTGTTTTCATACTTACAGGGGTCCTAAAAGTCCAAATGAAATATCTAAATGATACTTGGTATGACCATCTTAAAACAATTCCCTATGTCAGCTTAGTAGAAACCCATCCCTGGGCCCTTAGACCTTTTTAAAGGCAATGTTCCTGTGTCAGCAGTGATGGAATTTATGGTAAACGCTGCAGATGTCGGTTGAATCAGAAATTACATTTAACTGTCAAGTGTTCTCAAACGCAGCCTCCATTTGAATCCTGGCCTAAGTATACGACTTGGTTCCTGTTTTCCTCTGAGGAATGTGCACAAACATTCCATACAGGGCTAATGGCCAACAGAACATTAGACCATTCTTAAGAACATTAGACCATCTTAGCCTCTATGGGCTAGGTGGGACGCTAGCGTGCCACCCGTGGTGCACTCCATCAACAGCAGGTGCATTTCAAGATAGGCAAATTTGAATCCAAATAAATGTCAAAATTCAAATTTTTCAAACATACAACTATTTTACACCCTTTGAAAGATAAACATCTCCTTAATCTAACCACGTTTTACGATTTCAAAAAGGTTTTACGGCGAAAGCATAAATTTAGAGTATGTTAGGACAGTACATTTACAAGAGTTGTGTGTAATGTTTTGTCAAGTCAAAGACAGGGTCACCAAAACCATAAAACCAGCTAAAATGATGCACTAACCTTTTACAATCTCCATCAGATGACACTCCTAGGACATTATGTTAGACAATGCATGCATTTTTAGTTCTATCAAGTTCATATTTATATCCAAAAACAGCGTTTTACTATGGCATTGATGTTGAGGAAATCGTTTCCCTCCAATAACCGGCAGTCAAGTCAGCGTCACAAATTAAATAATTAAAATTAGAAAACATTGGTAAAATATTATATTGTAATTTAAAGAATTATAGATTTACATCTCTTGAACGCAATCAACTTGCCAGATTTAAAAATAACCTTACTGGGAAATCACACTTTGCAATAATCTGAGCACTGCGCCCAGAAAAATACGCGTTGCGATACAGACTAGACGTCATGTTGGGGAGATCTAAAATCGAAAATACTATGTAAATAATCCATTACCTTTGATTCTCTTCATCAGATGTCACTTCCAGGTATCACAGGTCCATAACGAATGTAGTTTTGTTCAAAAAAGCTCATCATTTATGTCCAAAAATCTCCGTCTTGTTAGCACATGATCTAAGCCAGCCGGACTTCTCGTCATGAACGAGGGGAAAAAATATATTTACGTTCGTTCAAACATGTCAAACGTTGTATAGCATAAATCATTAGGGCCTTTTTTAACCTCTTGGGGCTAGGTGGGACGCTAGCGTGCCACCTGTGGTGCACTCCATCAACAGCAGGTGCATTTCAAGAGCGGCAAATTTGAATCCAAATAAATGTCAAAATTCAAATTTTTCAAAAATACAACTATGTTACACCATTTGAAAGATAAACATCTCCTTAATCTAACCACGTTTTACGATTTCAAAAAGGTTTTACGGCGAAAGCATAAATTTAGAGTATGTTAGGACAGTACATTTACAAGAGTTGTGTGTAATGTTTTGTCAAGTCAAAGACAGGGTCACCAAAACCATAAAACCAGCTAAAATGATACACTAACCTTTTACAATCTCCATCAGATGACACTCCTAGGACATTATGTTAGACAATGCATGCATTTTTAGTTCTATCAAGTTCATATTTATATACAAAAACAGCGTTTTACTATGGCATTGATGTTGAGGAAATTGTTTCCCTCCAATAACCGGCAGTCAAGTCAGCGTCAGAAATTAAATAATTAAAATTAGAAAACATTGGTAAAATATTATATTGTCATTTAAAGAATTATAGATTTACATCTTTTGAACGCAATCAACTTGCCAGATTTAAAAATAACCTTACTGGGAAATCACACTTTGCAATAATCTGAGCACTGTGCCCAGAAAAATACGCGTTGCGATACAGACTAGACGTCATGTTGGGGAGATCTAAAATCGAAAATACTATGTAAATAATCCATTACCTTTGATTCTCTTCATCAGATGTCACTTCCAGGTATCACAGGTCCATAACGAATGTAGTTTTGTTCAAAAAAGCTCATCATTTATGTCCAAAAATCTCCGTCTCGTTAGCACATGATGTAAGCCAGCCGGACTTCTCGTCATGAACGAGGGGAAAAAATATATTTCCGTTCGTTCAAACATGTCAAACGTTGTATAGCATAAATCATTAGGGCCTTTTTTAACCAGAACATGAATAATATTCAAGGTGGACGAATGCATAGCCTTTTATAACGTATTGGAACGAGGGTACCCAACATGAAGTAGCACGCCAGGTGTCTAATGGGACATCACCGTTCCATGGCTCTTGTTCGGTCAGATCTCCCTCCAGAAGACTCAAAACACTTTGTAAAGGCTGGTGACATCTAGTGGAAGCAATAGGAAGTGCCAAAATATTCCTAAACCCCTGTGTTTTTCAATGGGAGAGGTTTAAAGTCAATACAACACATCAGGTATCCACTTCCTGTCAGAAAATGTCTCAGGGTTTTGCCTGCCAAATGAGTTCTGTTATACTCACAGACACCATTCAAACAGTTTTGGAAACTTTAGAGTGTTTTCTATCCATATATAATAAGTATATGCATATTCTAGTTACTGGGTAGGATTAGTAACCAGATTAAATCGGGTACATTTTTTTTATCCAGACGTGCAAATGCTGCCCCCTAGACCCAACAGGTTAACCAGAACATGAATAATATTCAAGGTGGACGAATGCATACTCTTTTATAACGTATTGGAACGAGGGTACCCAACATGAACTCGCGCGCCAGGTGTCTAATGGGACATCATCGTTCCATGGCTCTTGTTCGGTCAGATCTCCCTCCAGAAGACTCAAAACACTTTGTAAAGGCTGGTGACATCTAGTGGAAGCAATAGGAAGTGCCAAAATATTCCTCAGCCCCTGTGTTTTTCAATGGGATAGGTTTAAAGGTAATACAACACATCAGGTATCCACTTCCTGTCAGAAAATGTCTCAGGGTTTTGCCTGCCAAATGAGTTCTGTTATACTCACAGACACCATTCAAACAGTTTTAGAAACTTTAGAGTGTTTTCTATCCATATATAATAAGTATATGCATATTCTAGTTACTGGGTAGGATTAGTAACCAGATTAAATCGGGTACATTTTTTTATCCAGACGTGCAAATGCTGCCCCCTAGCCCTAACAGGTTTTAAAGGGTCTCCAAAAAAACCTCATATGCTATGACATCAAAGCGTTTCCAATGGCTGCCACTGTATAAGGTACATGTCCACCTGTTGAAGTAAAGCCCTTCAGTGTGATGATAAAGCCATGTCTGCTGGTACTTGTACACCCTAGTGTCCTTATAATGTCCTTAGTGGAACCCTGTCCGTATCCCACTATCTCAATAAGGTCTGCACAATAAATTGTCAATGATCTCAACAGCTGAGACAGAGCCATTGCGCTTACACTATATCCCAAGGAAATCTGAGTGAGAAAGGCTTTGTCCTTCTTTTCTAACAAGAACCACACGCATTATCTATTAACATAACCTGACCTTTTTTACTTTCTGTTTTTTATTAGAGTTTTTTTGTATCAAGTTGTGCCCTAAAACTCTACTTTCTGAAGAGCGTCATCATCGTGGCTGGTCTGGTGCAGCTGGTCAGTCAGACAGACATGCCTTAAAGGGTCTCCTAACGCCTCTGCCATGTCTGCTGGTGACTACACTTCCATGTCCTTACAGTGTCTTCACAGGAATCCTGTCCCACGGTCTTGTCTTGTCCTTATATAACAGGAATCCTGTCCCACGGTCTTGTCTTGTCCTTATATAACAGGAATCCTGTCCCACGGTCTTGTCTTGTCCTTATATAATAGGAATCCTGTCCCACGGTCTTGTCTTGTCCTTATATAACAGGAATCCTGTCCCACGGTCTTGTCTTGTCCTTATATAATAGGAATCCTGTCCCACGGTCTTGTCTTGTCCTTATATAACAGGAATCCTATCCCACGGTCTTGTCTTGTCCTTATATAACAGGAATCCTGTCCCACGGTCTTGTCTTGTCCTTATATAACAGGAATCCTGTCCCACGGTCTTGTCTTGTCCTTATATAACAGGAATCCTGTCCCACGGTCTTGTCTTGTCCTTATATAACAGGAATCCTGTCCCACGGTCTTGTCTTGTCCTTATATAACAGGAATCCTGTCCCACGGTCTTGTCTTGTCCTTATATAACAGGAATCCTGTCCCACGGTCTTGTCTTGTCCTTATATAACAGGAATCCTGTCCCACGGTCTTGTCTTGTCCTTATATAACAGGAATCCTATCCCACGGTCTTGTCTTGTCCTTATATAACAGGTATCCTGTCCCACGGTCTTGTCTTGTCCTTATATAACAGGAATCCTGTCCCACGGTCTTGTCTTGTCCTTATATAACAGGAATCCTGTCCCACGGTCTTGTCTTGTCCTTATATAACAGGAATCCTGTCCCACGGTCTTGTCTTGTAGAAAACATAGAAAACACAAAACAGCCCCTGTCACGCCCTGACCACTCTACTATAGAAAATGACAACTTACTAGGGTCAGGACGTGACAATCCAACTATAATTGAGTTGAGCTCGAAGCCAAGTAGCAGAATTGACCTTCTCCTCGATAGCTACAGTAATTACAAACAGACTGCATCAGTATGGAAGTTGATAAACCATTTTGTCGCAAATCAACATTTATAAATAGATACAAATGCTGTAAGAATGACATAATAAAGGTGCTGTAAGAATGACATAATAAAGGTGATTTAATAATGACATAATAAAGGTGATTTAATTATTATATAATAAAGGTGATTTAATAATGACATAATAAAGGTGCTGTAAGAATGACATAATAAAGGTGATTTAATAATGACATAATTAAGGTGATTTAATAATGACATAATAAAGGTGATTTAATTATTATATAATAAAGGTGATTTAATAATGACATAATAAAGGTGATTTAATAATGACATAATAAAGGTGATTTAATAATGACATAATTAAGGTGATTTAATAATGACATATTTAAGGGGATTTAAGCGTTTACAAAGTGAACCTATATGACTATCACAGTTTAATACATTTACAGAGTGATCCTCTATCACAGTTTAATACATTTACAGAGTGATCCTCTATCTCAGTTTAATACATTTACATAGTGATCCTCTATCACAGTTTAATACATTTACAAAGTGATCCTCTATCACAGTTTAATACATTTACAGAGTGAACCTCTATCACAGATTAATACATTTACAGAGTGATCCTCTATCACAGTTTAATACATTTACAGAGTGATCCTCTATCCCAGTTTAATACATTTACAGAGTGATCCTCTATCCCAGTTTAATACATTTACAGAGTGATCCTCTATCACAGTTTAATACATTTACATAGTGATCCTCTATCACAGTTTAATACATTTACAGAGTGATCCTCTATCCCAGTTTAATACATTTACATAGTGATCCTCTATCACAGTTTAATACATTTACAAAGTGATCCTCTATCCCAGTTTAATACATTTACAGAGTGACCCTCTATCACAGTTTAATACATTTACAGAGTGATCCTCTATCACAGTTTAATACATTTACAGAGTGATTCTCTATCCCAGTTTAATACATTTACAGAGTGATCCTCTATCCCAGTTTAATACATTTACAGAGTGATCCTCTATCACAGTTTAATACATTTACATAGTGATCCTCTATCACAGTTTAATACATTGACAGAGTGATCCTCTATCACAGTTTAATACATTTACAGAGTGATCCTCTATCACAGGTTAATACATTGACAGAGTGATCCTCTATCACAGTTTAATACATTTACAAAGTGATCCTCTATCACAGTTTAATACATTTACATAGTGATCCTCTATCACAGTTTAATACATTGACAGAGTGATCCTCTATCACAGTTTAATACATTGACAGAGTGATCCTCTATCACAGTTTAATACAGTGACAGAGTGATCCTCTATCACAGGTTAATACATTTACACAGTGATCCTCTATCACAGTTTAATACATTTACATAGTGATCCTCTATCCCAGTTTAATACATTTACAGAGTGATCCTCTATCACAGGTTAATACATTGACAGAGTGATCCTCTATCACAGTTTAATACAGTGACAGAGTGATCCTCTATCACAGTTTAATACATTTACAGAGTGATCCTCTATCACAGTTTAATACATTTACAGAGTGATCCTCTATCACAGTTTAATACATTTACAGAGTGATCCTCTATCACAGTTTAATACATTTACAGAGTGATTCTCTATCCCAGTTTAATACATTTACAGAGTGATCCTCTATCCCAGTTTAATACATTTACAGAGTGATCCTCTATCACAGTTTAATACATTTACATAGTGATCCTCTATCACAGTTTAATACATTGACAGAGTGATCCTCTATCACAGTTTAATACATTTACAGAGTGAGCCTCTATCACAGGTTAATACATTGACAGAGTGATCCTCTATCACAGTTTAATACATTTACAAAGTGATCCTCTATCACAGTTTAATACATTTACATAGTGATCCTCTATCACAGTTTAATACATTGACAGAGTGATCCTCTATCACAGTTTAATACATTGACAGAGTGATCCTCTATCACAGTTTAATACAGTGACAGAGTGATCCTCTATCACAGGTTAATACATTTACACAGTGATCCTCTATCACAGTTTAATACATTTACATAGTGATCCTCTATCCCAGTTTAATACATTTACAGAGTGATCCTCTATCACAGGTTAATACATTGACAGAGTGATCCTCTATCACAGTTTAATACAGTGACAGAGTGATCCTCTATCACAGTTTAATACATTTACAGAGTGATCCTCTATCACAGTTTAATACATTTACAGAGTGATCCTCTATCACAGGTTAATACATTTACAGAGTGAGCCTCTATCCCAGTTTAATACATTTACAGAGTGATCCTCTATCACAGATTAATACATTTACAGAGTGATCCTCTATCACAGATTAATACATTTACAGAGTGATCCTCTATCACAGATTAATATATTGACAGGTCTTTCTTGGGGTCAGGTATTAATGTAGTCAGAGCTTGAGTCAAACTGGGAGGGAGAGCATTATTTACAATGCTTTCAGAAAAGACCTCCAACAGAAAAGATACCAACTGTTGGGAAACAGTTCTGTTAAACTCAGCAGATACACCATCAGTCCCAGGAGACCTCCAACAGAAACAGTTCTGTTAAACTCAGCAGATACACCATCAGTCCCAGGAGACCTCCAACAGAAACAGTTGTGTTAAACTCAGCAGATACACCATCAGTCCCCAGGAGACCTCCAACAGAAACAGTTCTGTTAAACGCAGCAGTTACACCATCAGTCCCAGGAGACATATTATTTTAAGTTGTTCAATAGAATAAATGATGTGTTCAACTATAGTAGGGTCGTCACACTGTTCCCTGTCAGCCTCACCAACTGATTTCACATCCCCCAGACAATCAAAACAAAGAGTTGAGGACACCTCACAATACTGTAGAAGTTGAACTAAAGATGGAGATTAATGTGGGGTCATCTGTGATGAGACCAGTCATATTTCATTGCTGAATTGTATTATTTTTAGAGTGGTATTTTTCTAACCTGAAAAGAAAAACTGGATTAATTTTGTCCACCCTCCTCTAGCCATTTCTACCTACATGTGACAAAGGTTCCGTCTGCTTTCAGTCTATAAATATCATCCAACTGGTGTTGTAGATCAAACAGAACAGATTTATCCTCCTCTGAAAGACTTTCAACAGGCTTTTGAACAAGACAGGTGATCTTTGTAATAACACTTTCTACTTCAGCTCTCCTGGTCTTGGCAACAATACTCCCATGTTTACTTGCATATTTTCCAACCTCATATTTAAAAAGCTCCCAGTTATTACTGTATGAATTGTTATTTATAGCTTTGTTCCAGAAGTGTGTAATTACATTGTTTATCTCCATCTGGACCAACTCATGTTTTAATAGAGCTATTAATCTTCCAATAGGATGCTCTGCCAGGGCAGAGTGTAATGTCAATATAAACAGCTCTATGATCAGTAAGGGCCATTATCAGAGATAAACAGTGTAATGTCAATATAAACAGCTCTATGATCAGTAAGGGACATTATCAGAGATAAACAGTGTAATGTCAATATAAACAGCTCTATGATCAGTAAGGGCCATTATCAGAGATAAACAGTGTATGTCAATATAAACAGCTCTATGATCAGTAAGGGCCATTATCAGAGATAAACAGTGTAATGTCAATATAAACAGCTCTATGATCAGTAAGGGCCATTATCAGAGATAAACAGTGTAATGTCAATATAAACAGCTCTATGATCAGTAAGGGCCATTATCAGAGATAAACAGTGTAATGTCAATATAAACAGCTCTATGATCAGTAAGGGCCATTATCAGAGATAAACAGTGTAATGTCAATATAAACAGCTCTATGATCAGTAAGGGGAGTGACCAGGATGTTAACAGAAATAGCCTGTTTATCAAAACATTTAGACACCAACCAAAGATCTGTGGTGATTGTCTGGACCGGGTCTTATTACTCCAAGTGGAAGACTAGTCATTAGGAAACTTTACTCTCCAAATATCTATAATATCAAACCTTTACATAAACTGCCTCAAAGTGATAATATCCCCACCTACTATAAGTAAAGCATTAGGGTACTTGGTTAGCCAATGGAGAATACGCTTTTCCAAAGATTCAAGTCACTGATCATTTTCAAGTTTGGAATTGAACCAATAAATGTTGGTTATAATGATGTTGTTACAGTTGATGACAAGACACCATTGAACTGATTCATTAGAGTGGTAACAACAGCAGAGAGTTCAGAACCATGAGAGAGACAGAAACCATTGAAATGATTCATTAGAGTGGTAACTCCAGCAGAGAGTTCAGAACCATGAGAGAGACAGAAACCATTGAACTGATTCATTAGAGTGGTGACTCCATCAGAGAGTTCAGAACCATGAGAGAGACAGAAACCATTGAACTGATTCATTAGAGTGGTAACTCCAGCAGAGAGTTCAGAACCATGAGAGAGACAGAAACCATTGAACTGATTCATTAGAGTGGTAACTCCAGCAGAGAGTTCAGAACCATGAGAGAGACAGAAACCATTGAAATGATTCATTAGAGTGGTAACTCCAGCTGAGAGTTCAGAACCATGAGAGAGACAGAAACCATTGAACTGATTCATTAGAGTGATAACTCCAGCAGAGAGTTCAGAACCATGAGAGAGACAGAAACCATTTCCCCACTGAGATCTGCAGAAGTTGACGTAAATCTGTTTTAAGCTGTTTGGCAATATAAAAATAAGGCATTGCGCTTTACATGATTTCTTAACCTGTTATGGCTAGGGGGCAGTATTTTCACGGACGGATAAAAAACATACCCGATTTAATCTGATTAGTACTCCTGCCCAGAAACTAGAATATGCATATAATTATTAGCTTTGGATAGAAAACACTCCAAAGTTTCTAAAACTGTTTGAATGGTGTCTGTGAGTATAACAGAACTCATTTGGCAGGCCAAACCCTGAGAAGATTCTGTACAGGAAGTACCCTGTCTGACCATTTCTTGGCCTTGTTGATTATCTCTATTCATTACAGGGGATCTCTGCTCTTACGTGACACTTTCTACGGCTCACATGGGCTCTCAGAAGGCGGCAAAAAGCTGAATCGTGGCTTTGCAGGCTCTGGCTGAAACAAAGTAGCGTGTTTGGGTAGTGGCTGGTTACAGTACTGTGAGACTCAGGCTCGTGCCCGCGTCGACCGAAAGCTTTGTTTTCTTTCCTCTGTTTAGCTAAACGGAGATTCCCGGTCGGAATATTATCGCTTTTTTACGAGAAAAATGGCATAAAAATTGATTTTAAACAGCGGTTGACATGCTTCGAAGTACGGTAATGGAATATTTAGAAATCTTTTGTCACGAATTGCGCCATGCTCGCGACCCTGATTTACCATTTCGGATTGTGTCTTGGAACGCACGAACAAAACGCCGCAATTTGGATATAACGATGGATTATTTTGGACCAAACCAACATTTGTTATTGAAGTAGCATTCCTGGGAGTGCATTCTGACGAAGACAACAAAGGTAATCAAACTTTTGTAATAGTAAATCGGAGTTTGATCAGGGCTAAACTTGGTCGGTGTCTAAATGGCTAGCCGTGATGGCTGGGCTATCTACTGAGAATATTGCAAAATGTGCTTTCACCGAAAAGCTATTTTAAAATCGGACATATCGAGTGCATAGAGGAGTTCTGTATCTATAATTCTTAAAATAATTGTTATGTTTTTTGTGAACGTTTACCGTGAGTAATTTAGTAAATTCACCGGATGTTTGCGGGGGGTATGCTAGTTCTGAACGTCACATGCTAATGTAAAAAAGCTGGTTTTTGATATAAATATGAACTTGATTGAACAAAACATGCATGCATTGTATAACATAATGTCCTAGGGTTGTCATCTGATGAAGATCATCAAAGGTTAGTGCTGCATTTAGCTGTGGTTTGGGTTTATGTGACATTATATGCTAGCTTGAAAAATGGGTGTCTGATTATTTCTGGCTGGGTACTCTGCTGACATAATCTAATGTTTTGCTTTCGTTGTAAAGCCTTTTTGAAATTGGACAGTGTGGTTAGATTAACGAGAGTCTTGTCTTTAAAATGGTGTAAAAAAGTCATATGTTTGAAAAATTGAAGTTTTTGCATTTTTGAGGTATTTGAATATTGCGCCACGGGATTACACTGGCTGTTGAGTAGGTGGGACGCTTTAAGATGGTTAAAGCTCCTAAACTGAATGACGGCCACATGTTATAAAGATGGTTACAGCTCCTAAACTGAATGAAGGACACATGTTATAAAGATGGTTACAGCTCCTAAACTGAATGAAGACCACATGTTATTAAGATGGTTACAGCTCCTAAACTGAATGATGACCACATGTTATAAAGATGGTTACAGCTCCTAAACTGAATGACGGACACATGTTATAAAGATGGTTACAGCTCCTAAACTGAATGAAGACCACATGTTATAAAGATGGTTACAGCTCCTAAACTGAATGAAGGACACATGTTATTAAGATGGTTAAAACTCCTAAACTGAATGACGGACACATGTTATAAAGATGGTTACAGCTCCTAAACTGAATGACGACCACATGTTATAAAGATGGTTACAGCTCCTAAACTGAATGAAGACCACATGTTATAAAGATGGTTACAGCTCCTAAACTGAATGAAGGACACATGTTATTAAGATGGTTAAAACTCCTAAACTGAATGACGGACACATGTTATAAAGATGGTTACAGCTCCTAAACTGAATGATGGACACATGTTATAAAGATGGTTACAGCTCCTAAACTGAATGACGTCATCAGCATGTTTCCAATGTCCATACCTGCCTACACCCTTAACACCAGAGGCAAAATTATTAATCTGGACTATTAAAAGGACCAGGATGAACCAAGCTACTTTACAGACAAAGACTTAGAAGGAGGATTAAAGCTCCCTAACATGTAATTATATCAAGAAGACTTTATAACTGCCCAGATAGGCTCTTTATTGACAACTCTAATAGGACAACTTGGGTCGACATGGAAGAAGAACTTAATGCCCCATTTGGACCATCATATTATCTGAACACTTAAATGTGGGACTGCAGAATCCCATCATGTCCCAAACTATGAAATATGGAGTCAGATAAATAAGAGACGGACATCTTCACCTTTCCTGACAAGCTCTGCTTCGTTATAGAACAACCATAAATACACATTAGGAGGAAAGGTGGTTGTCTGGAAAGAGTAGGAGAGGTTTTGTTTTAGCCTCAACACTGATACATTTCACTTCTGCTTTTAGTGTCAACTTGAATTAGAGTGTGGCTGTGGAAGACTGGTCCCTTGATGATGTCTGCAAGTGGCTGAGTACCAATGATCTCCATGATTCCATCCCATCATTCCAAGGTTCACAATCTGTCTGCAGAATGCCAACTCTATTCAACTGTCCACTTTGCAACGAGCCTCCTTCCTCTGTGTCCAGACTACTCACACATATTGTCCTCTATCAGCAGCATGAACCACATGTTGTAATTACCTGTGGAGTTAATGGGTGTGGGAAAACAAATAGATGTTTCAGCGCCTATCGGTCACACATCTACCAAAACCACACAGAGCTTTTAAGAGACAACTTACATGAGAATTGTCCTCATGATGAATTTGAGACCGGGACTGATCCCATTGAAGATGACATGAGTGATGTAGAGAGTCTGCCAGAGGCTGAATATGTTCAAGCCACAGAGATCAACACTGAGCAGCTAATTGAAGATCTCTAAAACAATATCTGTCTTTTTATTTAGTAAATCAGGAAAGAACACTGCATCCCAGCTACGGTACAGAATAACATTGTTGAGGACCTCAGAACCATTTTGGATGCATTTATGACCCACTACAGTGATCCCCTCAGGTTTCATCTGACAAATAAGCAAATAAATGTTGTTGAACATGACGATCTCAGGGACTTGCTTAACAACTCTGCAGTATTTGAGGAATGCATTAGATGCATAAGCTCTGAGTGGATGCTGGAGCATTACTGTGTGAAAGATTTGGACATGGTCAGGACAATTGAAGTACCACTGAGCAACAAAGAAGGTTATAAAACAAGGTCATTTCAATACAGCTACATAGCCCCCGGGCTATATGAATATAAAGACATGAGACAAAACAATCATAATGAATCAGATTACATGGCCCCCAAGCTATATGAATATAAAGACATGAGACAAAACAATCATAATGAATCAGATTACGTGGAGAGAGGGACCTGATCTTAGATCATAATGAATCAGATTACATGGAGAGGAGGGACCTGATCCTAGATCATAATGAATCAGATTATATGGAGAGAGGGGGGCCATGATCCTAGATCATAATGAATCAGATTACATGGAGAGGAGGACCTGATCCTAGATCATAATGAATCAGATTACATGGAGAGGAGGGGGGGACCTGATCCTAGATCATAATGAATCAGATTACATGGAGAGGGGGGACCTGATCCTAGATCATAATGAATCAGATTACATGGAGAGGAGGGGACCTGATCCTAGATCATAATGAATCAGATTACATGGAGAGGAGGGACCTGATCCTAGATCATAATGAATCAGATTACATGGAGAGGAGGGGACCTGATCCTAGATCATAATGAATCAGATTACATGGAGAGGAGGGGACCTGATCCTATATCATAATGAATCAGATTACATGGAGAGGGGGGGACCTGATCCTAGATCATAATGAATCAGATTACATGGAGAGGAGGACCTGATCCTAGATTATAATGAATCAGATTACATGGAGAGGAGGGGACCTGATCCTAGATCATAATGAATCAGATTACATGGAGAGGAGGGACCTGATCCTAGATCATAATGAATCAGATTACATGGAGAGGGGGACCTGATCCTAGATCATAATGAATCAGATTACATGGAGAGGGGGACCTGATCCTAGATCATAATGAATCAGATTACATGGAGAGGGGGACCTGATCCTAGATCATAATGAATCAGATTACATGGAGAGGAGGACCTGATCCTAGATCAGCTCTGAGACACTTCCTTTACGAATTAGGGCCCAGGAGTCACCAGGACCAACTTTAAATTGCTCTGGATAAGAGCGTCTGCTCAATTACTAAAATGTAAAATGAGTCTCCAGGACAGGCATTGACAGGACGGTCACAGCCACACGTTCACTGGTGAGGTAGGACACAAGATAACTGTTAGATAGGAACAACAGTAATGATACATGGTTAGGTAGGACACAAGATAACTGTTAGATAGGAACAACAGTAATGATACATGGTTAGATAGGACACAAGATAACTGTTAGATAGGAACAACAGTAATGATACATGGTTAGGTAGGACACAAGATAACTGTTAGATAGGAACAACAGTAATGATACATGGTTAGGTAGGACACAAGATAACTGTTAGATAGGAACAACAGTAATGATACATGGTTAGATAGGACACAAGATAACTGTTAGATAGGAACAACAGTAATGATACATGGTTAGGTAGGACACAAGATAACTGTTAGATAGGAACAATAGTAATGATACATGGTTAGGTAGGACACAAGATAACTGTTAGATAGGAACAACAGTAATGATACATGGTTAGGTAGGACACAAGATAACTGTTAGATAGGAACAACAGTAATGATACATGGTTAGGTAGGACACAAGATAACTGTTAGATAGGAACAACAGTAATGATACATGGTTAGGTAGGACACAAGATAACTGTTAGATAGGAACAACAGTAATGATACATGGTTAGGTAGGACACAAGGTAACTGTTAGATAGGAACAACAGTATTGATACATGCCCTCAATGTGAAGTGACATTAAACCATAAATACAGAGCACAAGTACCACCCTTTTTATATAAACCTTTTAAGGTAGTAAAAAAATAAACATTGACTTAATATTTCAATAAAGAAGTCTTGAATTACCAATAAATCCCCTGCTAGCAATAGCTAGCGTGACATTACAGTGCACTGATTGACGGTGCTGGTTAACTCGCCATTAACATGGCTAGCTAAGCTAGCAGACACTTGATAAACTTGCAGAAATATGCTTTAAATACACAATAAATATATACATAGTCACATTCACTATTGACTTTGTGATATATGAACCAGTGTTCCAGATACACTATAGTGTTATACAGTTTTAAACAGTTTTTATGTCCAGCAGAAGGAGACGTCCTGTCAGAATATCTCCGACTGAACAGCAGGCAGACCAACTTTCCAAATAGGGGAGAAGCACTCAAAACCCTCTACTTGTTCTTTCAAGGAAAATAATACAAAAATGGTAAGTCTGAAGACCTCTCGTATTAACAACCTTACTACAATGGCAGAAAATATATTTTTATGAATTCGACAACACATAATGAAAGGAAACGTTATTAATATCACCCCTCTTTCTGAGGTGAATGGTTTCACCCACTACTCTCCCGGAACTGCGGTGTTCTCAGATATCCCGTTCACGAGTATCCCTGTAGCCATAAATAAACAGAATATTCCTCATTTCAATTCAAATGGGTTAAATTAAATAGTAACGTTAACTGAAATCTGGACACTGACTGTAGGCCTATAATCTAATATAATATTAACTGAAATCTGGACACTGACTGTAGGCCTATAATCTAATATAATATTAACTGAAATCTGGACACTGACTGTAGGTCTATAATCTAATATAATATTAACTAAAATCTGGACACTGACTGTAGGCCTATAATCTAATATAATATTAACTAAAATATGGACACTGACTGTAGGTCTATAATCTAATATAATATTAACTGAAATATGGACACTGACTGTAGGCCTATAATCTAATCTAATATTAACTAAAATATGGACACTGACTGGAGGTCTATAATCTAATATAATATTAACTGAAATATGGACACTGACTGTAGGCCTATAATCTAATCTAATATTAACTAAAATATGGACACTGACTGGAGGTCTATAATCTAATATAATATTCACTGAAATCTGGACACTGACTGTAGGTCTATAATCTAATATAATATTAACTGAAATCTGGACACTGACTGTAGGTCTATAATCTAATATAATATTCACTGAAATCTGGACACTGACTGTAGGTCTATAATATGAACTGAAATCTGGACACTGACTGTAGGTCTATAATCTAATATAATATTAACTGAAATATGGATACTGATTGTAGGTCTATAATCTGATATAATATGAACTGAAATCTGGACACTGACTGTAGGCCTATAATCGAATATAATATTAACTGCAGAATTATGCATTTCTTGAATTTAAATGAAACAACAAATGATAATTTAGGGGTGGAGAAATATTATTTATTTCAGTATCTCTTGAGATAATGTGAATGAGAGTGTGAGGTGTTATCTTTTACAATATGATGCAAGCAGACAGTATTTTCAACCTTATCAGAAACGTGTTTCATCGTTTTCTCAGCTTTTAATTTCCTTAAAACCGTTCAGACTGATGACATTTGGACATTTTGCACAGGACCAGTCTTTCCACTGTTTTGGAGTTATTGCGTTTTCTCCCCGGTCCCTAAACTAAACGTCAATTTTACTAGTGTTAACTAGTAGATAACTAATGCATTCATTCTATCAATGTAAATTATTATTCTGGAGAGAACTTCTTTATTTAGTCTATCAATGTAAATCATTATTCTGGAGAGAACTACTTTATTTAGTATATCAATGTAGAACATTATTCTGGAGAGAACTACTTTATTTAGTCTATCAATGTAAAACATTATTCTGGAGAGAACTACTTTATTTAGTCTATCAATGTAAAACATTATTCTGGAGAGAACTACTTTATTTAGTCTTCTGGGGCAACAATTTATGCCAGAAGAGAAGCTGCATGTATCAAACTATAATTGACAAACAAATGGCCTACGAAATGTTGAAAATGATAAGCAGAAATGTATCTAAATTGTAGTCAGCAGGCTATACAGTCCAGTACAGAGTATCAAACCACACAGGTAGCCTACTTTTTGAATTAGATTTTTTTGACAATCAGATGAAAACTTAATATGTGAACAGCCTGAGCAGACAGCAGAAACAACAGTAAATGGGTAAGATGTGTACATGCATCAATTTAAAAACAGAATATTTGAGTACCCCGAATAAAAGCGGGATATTGGTGTGCATGTAAACGTGGTCACTGTTGTTGAAAAGTCTAGTTACAGCAGGTGTTTACTGCCATCTAGTGGAAGATACCAATAAAACACTATTGTCAGGGTGGAACAGAATGTCCATTTGTTATTTTGTAAAGGATCCATTTTGAGATGACAGAGCAGAAAACACTATATGGATATTACTGAAAAATAAAGTAAGTTTTCTGAACAATAATCTATTCTAAAGGACAGAGTATGTGAATGAATACCTGGAATGAGATATTACTAGTTAGTAGAACTGCTACTTGAGCTGAGTTGCTGATAGACAGCAGTGTTTCAGTATGATATGTTGGATAAATAATAAAGACAGACACAAATGTCAAGTTCAATATCCTTGTTCATGTCCCGACACACGGAGTCCGGGGAGTCGATTACCTATCAACTAGACTCCGTAACAAGCAGTTTTAAAAGTGGAAACTAATTAGTAGCCCTGCATGTTATAAGGTAGGCTATTTAAATTGTCATTATGGAGACACCTATTTTACAACCCTTTTTCCATAAAACATATTTACTCTCTAGAACTGAGTCGCATCAATAAATAAGGTGACAAAACACAGGAAAACTACTTTAGGGGCTCTAGAGATAAGGGGACAAAACACAGGAAAACTACTTTAGGTTCTCTAGAGATAAGGGGACAAAGCACAGGAAAACTACTTTAGGTTCTCTAGAGATAAGGGGACAAAACACAGGAAAACTACTGTAGTGACTCTAGATATAAGGGGACAAAACACAGGAAAACTACTTTAGGTTCTCTAGAGATAAGGGGACAAAACACAGGAAAACTACTTTAGGTTCTCTAGAGATAAGGGGACAAAGCACAGGAAAACTACTTTAGGTTCTCTAGAGATAAGGGGACAAAACACAGGAAAACTACTTTAGGTTCTCTAGAGATAAGGGGACAAAACACAGGAAAACTACTTTAGGTTCTCTAGAGATAAGGGGACAAAACACAGGAAAACTACTTTAGGTTCTCTAGAGATAAGGGGACAAAACACAGGAAAACTACTTTAGGTTCTCTAGAGAGCGTTAGATAAATTCCCTTGCAGGTGGTTTAAACTGCGTTATAATGTGACTTTGCTGATGGAAAACCATATCATGAGGAGGTTTCTACTCATGCTCTGTTATTGGGTCTCTGGAGTGGAAATTAGAAATGAAAGTTCTGGAACTCCAACATGTGCTTCTGTTATGAGAAAAACTCCACAATGAAACTGACATTAAATGTGGAGAATTAAACATCTGTTGAACATCAAGTAGCCTATTAATCTGTATGCCTATCTAGGCTAATGTAGCCTATTAATCTTTATGCCTATCTAGGCTACTGTAGCCTATTAATCGTTATGCCCATCTAGGCTACTGTAGCCTATTAATCTTTATGCCTATCTAGGCTACTGTAGCCTATTAATCTGTATGCCTATCTAGGCTACTGTAGCCTATTAATCTGTATGCCCATCTAGGCTACTGTAGCCTATTAATCTGTATGCCTATCTAGGCTACTGTAGCCTATTAATCTGTATGCCTATCTAGGCTACTGTAGCCTATTAATCTGTATGCCTATCTAGGGTACTGTAGCCTATTAATCTGTATGCCTATCTAGGCTAATGTAGCCTATTAATCTTTATTCCTATCTAGGCCACTGTAGCCTATTAATCTTTATGCCCATCTAGGCTACTGTAGCCTATTAATCTGTATGCCCATATAGGCTACTGTAGCCTATTAATCTGTATGCCTATCTAGGCTACTGTAGCCTATTAATCTTTATGCCTATCTAGGCTACTGTAGCCTATTAATCTTTATGCCTATCTAGGCTACTGTAACCTATTAATCTTTATGCCTACCTAGGCTACTGTAGCCTATTCATCTTTATGCCTATCTAGGCTAATGTAGCCTATTAATCTTTATGCCTATCTAGGCTACTGTAGCCTATTAATCTGTATGCCTATCTAGGCTACTGTAGCCTATTAATCTGTATGCCTATCTAGGCTAATGTAACCTATTAATCTTTATGCCTATCTAGGCTACTGTAGCCTATTAATCGTTATGCCTATCTAGGCTACTGTAGCCTATTAATCTTTATGCCTATCTAGGCTAATGTAGCCTATTAATCTTTATGCCTATCTAGGCTACTGTAGCCTATTAATCGTTATGCCTATCTAGGCTACTGTAGCCTATTAATCTTTATGCCCATATAGGCTACTGTAGCCTATTAATCTGTATGCCTATCTAGGCTACTGTAGCCTATTAATCTTTATGCCTATCTAGGCTACTGTAGCCTATTAATCTTTATGCCTATCTAGGCTAATGTAGCCTATTAATCTTTATGCCTATCTAGGCTACTGTAGCCTATTAATCGTTATGCCTATCTAGGCTACTGTAGCCTATTAATCTTTATGCCCATATAGGCTACTGTAGCCTATTAATCTGTATGCCTATCTAGGCTACTGTAGCCTATTAATCTTTATGCCTATCTAGGCTACTGTAGCCTATTAATCTTTATGCCTATCTAGGCTACTGTAACCTATTAATCTTTATGCCTACCTAGGCTACTGTAGCCTATTAATCTTTATGCCTATCTAGGCTAATGTAGCCTATTAATCTTTATGCCTATCTAGGCTACTGTAGCCTATTAATCTGTATGCCTATCTAGGCTACTGTAGCCTATTAATCTGTATGCCTATCTAGGCTAATGTAGCCTATTAATCTTTATGCCTATCTAGGCTACTGTAGCCTATTAATCGTTATGCCTATCTAGGCTACTGTAGCCTATTAATCTTTATGCCTATCTAGGCTAATGTAGCCTATTAATCTTTATGCCTATCTAGGCTACTGTAGCCTATTAATCGTTATGCCTATCTAGGCTACTGTAGCCTATTAATCTTTATGCCTATCTAGGCTACTGTAGCCTATTAATCTTTATGCCTATCTAGGCTACTGTAGCCTATTAATCTTTATGCCTACCTAGGCTATTGTAGCCTACCATTTAATACTATAAATATGTTGAAATGACAGGAGTCGTTGCAAATCATTTTGTGTCACTTGTGTAGCCTACCTGGAGCTGGTAAATGGATTTAATAAATAGCCTATAACTTCAGTTTATTGTTGTTGTAGCCTTGTGTTATTATGCAACTATTAATGTCCATGTTGAGTTAATTCAGTAGGAAGTTATTGTAACGCTTGGACGTTGTGGGTGTGGAGTCAGGCGCAGTAGGCAGAAAAATGTTTGGTACAATACTATTTAATAAGTACCACAAAAGAGAAAATGCCCAAAAACAACAGGGCGTAACAAAACCCAAAGTCCAAAACACGATCCACTACACAAACACAGTGAAACAAAACGTAACAAGCCCACACACAGAACAGGTGGGGAGGCGGCCTTAAATAACACCACTAATTACCTAAATGAACACAGGTGCAACTAATAAAGACATAACCAACAGAAAAACGAAAAGGGGATCGGTGGCAGCTAGTAGCCCGGGGACGACGAACACCGAGCGCCACCCGAACAGGGAGAGGGGCCACCCTCGGTAGGAGTCGTGACAGTTATCAAGTGTGACCATGGTAAGATGTTAGAATGCATTAGATTGAAGGTGACAGTTCTATCTCAATGGCTGATCAGATGTTAGAATGCATTAGATTGAAGGTAACAGTTCTATCTCAATGGCTGATCAGATGTTAGAATGCATTAGATTGAAGGTAACAGTTCTATCTCAATGGCTGATCAGATGTTAGAATGCATTAGATTGAAGGTAACAGTTCTATCTCAATGGCTGATCAGATGTTAGAATGCATTAGATTGAAGGTAACAGTTCTATCTCAATGGCTGATCAGATGTTAGAATGCATTAGATTGAAGGTAACAGTTCTATCTCAATGGCTGATCAGATGTTAGAATGCATTAGATTGAAGGTAACAGTTCTATCTCAATGGCTGATCAGATGTTAGAATGCATTAGATTGAAGGTAACAGTTCTATCTCAATGGCTGATCAGATGTTAGAATGTATTAGATTGAATTTACCAGTTCTGTCTCAATGGCTGATCAGATGTTAGAATGCATTAGATTGAAGGTAACAGTTCTATCTCAATGGCTGATCAGATGTTAGAATGCATTAGATTGAAGGTAACAGTTCTATCTCAATGGCTGATCAGATGTTAGAATGCATTAGATTGAAGGTAACAGTCAGATTAGGCTACAGGTAATAAAACACTGGCTGTTGTTGACAAGCATCGACCTGTTCAGTTCATTACCATAGTATTAATATTAGATTCATAGACCTGTTCAGTTCATTACCATAGTATTAATATTAGATTCATAGACCTGTTCAGTTCATTACCATAGTATTAATATTAGATAGACCTGTTCAGTTCATTACCATAGTATTAATATTAGATTCATAGACCTGTTCAGGTCATTACCATAGTATTAATATTAGATAGACCTGTTCAGTTCATTACCATAGTATTAATATTAGATTCATAGTCCTGTTCAGTTCATTACCATAGTATTAATATTAGATAGACCTGTTCAGTTCATTACCATAGTATTAATATTAGATAGACCTGTTCAGTTCATTACCATAGTATTAATATTAGATAGACCTGTTCAGTTCATTACCATAGTATTAATATTAGATTCATAGACCTGTTCAGTTCATTACCATAGTATTAATATTAGATAGACCTGTTCAGTTCATTACCATAGTATTAATATTAGATTCATAGACCTGTTCAGTTCATTACCATAGTATTAATATTAGATTCATAGACCTGTTCAGGTCATTACCATAGTATTAATATTAGATAGACCTGTTCAGTTCATTACCATAGTATTAATATTAGATAGACCTGTTCAGTTCATTACCATAGTATTAATATTAGATAGACCTGTTCAGTTCATTACCATAGTATTAATATTAGATTCATAGACCTGTTCAGTTCATTACCATAGTATTAATATTAGATAGACCTCTTCAGTTCATTACCATAGTATTATACTACAGCTACTGAAGGTTAACACATAATTTTTTTTAAACCTTTATTTAATTCGCAAGTCAGTTAATAACAAATTCTTATTTACAATAATGGCCTACCGGGGAACACAGTGGGTTAACTGCCTTGTTCAGGGGCAGAACGACAGATCTTTACCTTGTCAGCTCTGGGATTCAATCCTGCAACCTAACGGTTACTGCCCCAACACTCTAACCACTAGGCTACCTGCCGCACCAACACTCTATCCACTAGGCTACCTGCCGCCTCAACGCTCTAACCACTAGGCTACCTGCCGCCCCAACGCTCTAACCACTAGGCTACCTGCCGCCCCAACGCTCTAACCACTAGGCTACCTGCCGCCCCAACGCTCTAACCACTAGGCTACCTGCCACCCCAATGCTCTAACCACTAGGCTACCTGCCGCCCCAACGCTCTAACCACTAGGCTACCTGCCGCCCCAATGCTCTAACCACTAGACTACCTGCCGCCACAACGTTCTAACCACTAGGCTACCTGCCACCCCAACGCTCTAACCACTAGACTACCTGCCACCCCAAAATAAGATGTAGGCCTATCAGGGGCTATTAGTTAGTTTTCAGGCATTGTGGGAGGGTTTTGAGTAGTCATTGGGCTAGAAAAAGTAATTGCATTAAATCACCTGACTGTTTGGATGTGTCTGTAAACGGTTTTATTTCTAAGAGATAATGAATAAAATAATTAGTTGTCACTGTGTTAACCACAACCAACATGCTGGATCTCTGTTTAGTTGTCACTGTGTTAACCACAACCAACATGCTGGATCTCTGTTTAGTTGTCACTGTGTTAACCACAACCAACATGTTGGATCTCTGTTTAGTTGTCACTGTGTTAGCCACAACCAACATGCTGGATCTCTGTTTAGGGGTCACTGTTGACCACAACCAACATGTTGGATCTCTGTTTCTCTGTTTAGGGCTCAGTGCTCTAAAATGAGTCTCTCTGGGGAGATAGAGGAGGTGGTCCCTGCCTCTAAAATGAGTCTCTCTGGGGAGAGAGAGGAGGGGGGGCCCGCCTCTAAAATGAGTGTCTCTGGGGGACATGACACCAAAACTAAGAGGTGAGCTGACAATATTGTTTAAGAATGTATGTTCTAAAATGCTTTTTATTCAGAAATGATTGCTAATGGGGACATTCTATATAACTGTTCTAGATTTTAGATCTGTATGAAAATATGTTTTTTTCTAAAACGCTATATATCCACCTAGATATCTATATATCCACCTAGATATCTATATATCCACCTAGATATCTGTATATCCACATAGACATCTATATATCCACCTAGACATCTATATATCCACCTAGATATCTATATATCCACCTAGATATCTATATATCCACCTAGACATCTATATATTCTATATATCCACCTAGACATCTTTATATCCACCTAGATATCTATATATCCACCTAGACATCTATATATCCACCTAGATATCTATATATCCACCTAGATATCTATATATCCACCTAGATATCTATTTATCCACCTAGATATCTATATATCCACCTAGATATCTATATATCCACCTAGATATCTATATATCCATTGTTTAGCAGGAATGGAATATTTGTATCCTGTATATCTGACTGTGATATGTGGTTGTCTCACCTAGATATCTAAAGATGAATTCACTTACAGATGCCATGTTAATTCGACCCAGTTTCTCACGTCGGGAAAATAACAGCAAATGTGCATTTTATGTGGAAATTACCCACTTTAAAAGTCTTTATAAAGCCTTGTAGTGGTTTAATCATTTCTTTAAATAATGAGATAATTTACCAACATTTCTGAAAAGTGATATATAGCGTTTTGTAATGAAACTCTTATGTTTCCCCATCTGAGCTCAGAGTAGATGAGAGATGTAATGTTTGTCTCTGTTGTGTTGAAGCCCAATCAAGCAGGAGAGACCAGCCTCCCCTGTTCCCAGCTGTGTGTCCATGAAGAGTGACCAGTCTATGGATCGTCCTATATCCTTTAGAGAGGGAGACTTTTCTACTGAACAGAGGTAAGAAGAACTCATGGGTCATGGTCAGTGAGTTAAACAACACTGTCTCTAGTCTTTTCTCCTCTCCCATTTTCCCATTTATTGTTGTTGTTTTCATAATCCATAGGCCTTTCCTTATGTCCATTTTCACAGTCCTAAAACAATATTAAACAAACACAACATTTCCTCCCTGTGTGCGTGTGCGTGTGCGCGCGTCCGGCTACCTGCCGCTCCAAAATAAGATGTAGGCCAATCAGGGGCTATTAGTTAGTGTTCAGGCCTTGTGGGAGGGTTTTGAGTAGTCATTGGGCTAGAAAAAGTCATTACATTAAATAACCTGACTGTTTGGATGTGTCTGTTAGAAAACTGTTTTTTTTCTAAGAGATAATGAATAAAATAATGAGTTGTTACTGTGTTAACCACAACCAACATGCTGGATCTCTGTTTAGTTGTTACTGTGTTAACCACAACCAACATGCTGGATCTCTGTTTAGTTGTTACTGTGTTAACCAACATGCTGGATCTCTGTTTAGTTGTCACTGTGTTGACCACAACCAACATGCTGGATCTCTGTTTAGTTGTTACTGTGTTAACCACAACCAACATGCTGGATCTCTGTTTAGTTGTCACTGTGTTAACCACAACCAACATGCTGGATCTCTGTTTAGTTGTCACTGTGTTGACAACAACCAACATGCTGGATCTCTGTTTAGTTCTCACTGTGTTGACCACAACCAACATGCTGGATCTCTGTTTAGTTGTCACTGTGTTAACCACAACCAACATGCTGGATCTCTGTTTAGGACGTCACTGTGTTAACCACAACCAACATGCTGGATCTCTGTTTAGTTGTTACTGTGTTAACCAACATGCTGGATCTCTGTTTAGTTGTTACTGTGTTAACCACAACCAACATGCTGGATCTCTGTTTAGTTGTTACTGTGTTAACCACAACCAACATGCTGGATCTCTGTTTAGTTGTCACTGTGTTAACCACAACCAACATGCTGGATCTCTGTTTACAGGGGACAGTGCTCTAAAATGAGTCTCTCTGGGGAGAGAGAGGAGGGGGGCCCTGCCTCTAAAATGAGTCTCTCTGGGGAGAGAGAGGAGGGGGGCCCTGCCTCTAAAATGAGTCTCTCTGGGGAGAGAGAGGAGGGGGCCCCTGCCTCCAAAATGCATCTTTCTGGGGGACATGACACCAAAGCTAAGAGGTGAGATAACAATTTTATGAATAATTCATTAAGTTTATTTCCTAAATAAATAGCTATCTTAAGGTGAATGCACTTACTGTAAATCTCTCTGGATAAGAGCATCTGCTAAATCAGGGGTTCTCAATCCGGGGTCTGCGGAGGTACTGCAGGGGTTCTGCAGGAAGCGTGGGGAGTGGTGGTGTATCCAGGGAGAAAACTAATCTAATATTCTGAAATGTCATTGTGGTCTTATGCTCCCATCTATTGGAATTATTTAGCAACTGCAGTAGTGCTGAAAAAATGTGTTATTCCTTACTAAAGTAGTAATTACTGAGAATTACTAGTTAATTTTATCACTTACAATCATAAAATAAGAACTTATACCATAACAAACAATTAAACTGACATAAACCAAAATCACTATATATGTAGTTATTTAATTAATTACCAAATTGAGCCGGTCGGTCACATTTGAGAGTGAGGGAGATATATAGCATTTTGCATAAAAAAACATGATTTCTGTCTCTGAAATTAAACCATCATGTGATAGATTTTAAACAAATCCTTGTCTGTGAGAGATGTAATAATTAATACATCATTTCTTTAAACAATAAAAGCTCATTTCTGTAAAGTGATATGTTGCGTTTTGGAACTCTTCTTATGTTTCCCATCTGAGATCAGAGTAGATGAGAGATGTAATGTTTGACTCTGTTGTGTTGAAGACCAATCAAGCAGGAGAGACCAGCCTCCCCTGTACCCAGCTGTGTGTCCATGAAGAGTGACAAGTCTATGAATCTACCTATGAAGTTTAGAGAGGGAGACTTTTCTACTGAACAAAGGTAAGAAGAACTCATGGGTCATGGTCAGTGAGTTAAACAACACTGTCTCTAGTCATTTCTCCTCTCCCATTTTCACATTTCTTTTGGTTGTTTTCATAATCCATAGGCTAATACTTTAGTCCATTTTCATAGTCCTAAAACAGTGTGTGTGTGTGTGTGTGTGTGTGTGTGTGTGTGTGTGTGTGTGTGTGTGTGTGTGTGTGTGTGTGTGTGTGTGTACTGTAATCTCATGTTTTGTCCACAGAAACCAACAGGAGAGATCAGAGTCAGAGATTCTCAGTGGTCAGTCTTCCCAGAGGCATCAAACAGACCTGGACTCTATATTCAGTGTATGTGGTCCTGTTATGTACATTTGTTTTAGTTTACTTCAAGTAAAGTTGATCTGTCAATTATTCATTAATGTGTTAATGAGAAAGCATTTCTTCTCTTGCTTAACTTATTTACTTGATTTATTTCAGTTGCTTGAAGAGAAAATGACGACATTTGTGAAGAACGAGCTGAAGATGTTCAAGAGGATTCTTAGTCCAGAACTCCCAGAAGGCTATGAGAGTCAGAAGCAGGATAAGGAAGTGGTGGATGCTGAAGATGAGAAGCAGGAGAGCAGTGCCAGAGAGGGGGCTCTGAAGATCACACTGCACGTCCTGAGGAAAATGAACCAGAAGGAGCTTGCTGACACACTGGAGAAATGTAAGATCTGTCTGCCTCATGATGAATGCTGTTTTATAACATTTAAAAGCTGTGGCTAAAGTACAGCTAAAGTAGCTGTGTAACTCAATGATATTGTAGCAGCCTTAACACAACACCTAGTGACCTCATCAAGTAGCAGCAGGGATGTGTTGTGTTGATTAATTTAGAGAGAGAGAGAGAGACAACATTAATAATACCATCAATAATACCAATAATAATATAATCAGTCACACCAGTCTGTAATGCATTATGAAAACATTTACACATTTATATAGACAGTTAAGAGAATAAATGATTATGATTTAAAATGTTATAACAGTCCTACAATACTGTAGGCATTAAAACAGACGTAATATTAATATCCTCTGTGTTATTTCTTCATTCAGATGAGCTTGCTGTGATTTGCCAACGTGAACTCAAATCTAATCTAGAGAAGAAGGTTCAATGTGTATTTGAGGGGATCGCTAAACAAGGAAACCCAACACTTCTCAATCAGATCTACACAGAGCTCTACATCACAGAGGGAGGAACAGGAGAGGTCAATAATGAACATGAGCTGAGACAGATTGAGACAACAACCAGGAAACAAGCAAGACCAGAGACTGCAATCAAATGTAACGACATCTTCAAACCCTTAACTGGACAAGACAAACTCATCAGAACTGTGCTGACAAAGGGAGTCGCTGGCATTGGAAAAACAGTCTCTGTGCAGAAGTTCATTCTGGACTGGGCTGAAGGAAAAGCAAATCAGGATGTCCAATTTATATTTTCATTCCCTTTCCGGGAGCTGAATTTGATGAAAGGGGACAAACACACTTTGATTGAACTTCTTAATCACTTTTCAATGGAAACCAAACAATCAGGAATGTCAAACTTCGACAAGTACAAAGTTGTGTTCATCTTTGATGGTCTGGATGAGTGCCGACTGCCCCTAGACTTCCAGAAGAACAAGATCTGTTGGGACGTCACAGAGTCAACCTCAGTGGATGTTCTGCTGACAAATCTCATCAAGGGAAATCTGCTTCCCTCTGCTCTCCTCTGGATAACTACCCGACCTGCAGCAGCCAATAAGATCCCTTCAGGGTGTGTTGACCAGGTGACAGAGGTACGAGGGTTCAATGACCCACAGAAGGAGGAGTACTTCAGAAAGAGATTCAGTGATGAGGACCTGGCCAGCAGAATCCTCTCACACATAAAGACATCAAGGAGCCTCCACATCATGTGCCACATTCCAGTCTTCTGTTGGATTTCTGCAACAGTCCTCGAACACATGCTGAAACATAAGAGAGAAGAGATGCCCAAGACTCTGACTGATATGTACACACACCTTGTGGTGTTTCATACCAAACAGAAGGATGAAAAGTATCTTGGGGAAGAAGAGACAGGTCCACACTGGAATAAAGAGAGCATTCTGTCACTGGGAAAACTGGCTTTTCAACAGCTAGTGAAGGGCAATCTGATTTTCTATGAAGAAGACCTGAAAGAGGCTGGCATTGATGTCAATGAAGCCTCCGTGTACTCAGGATTGTGCACACAGCTCTTTAAAGAGGAATGTGTTCTGTACCAGGACAAGGTGTACTGCTTCGTGCATCTGAGCATTCAGGAGTTTCTGGCTGCTGTATATGTGTTCCTCTCATTCATCAACAACAATGAGAATCTAATGGACAAACCACAATCAACATCCAGGAACCTTTCTGCGCTGTTCAGAAAGCCTGAAGTTTCTTTCTACAAGAGTGCTGTGGATAAAGCCTTACACAGTGAGATGGGAAACCTGGACCTTTTCCTCCGCTTCCTTCTGGGCCTCTCACTGAAGTCCAATCAGAAGCACTTACGAGGTCTACTGACAAAGACAAGAAGTAGCTCAAAGACCCATGAAGACACAGTGAACTACATCAAGGAGAAGATCAGGGAGAATCCCTCTCCAGAGAGGTGCATCAATCTGTTCCACTGTCTGAATGAACTGAATGACCATTCTCTAGTGGAGGAGATCCAAAGCTACCTGAGCTCAGGAAGTGTCTCAAAACCCAACCTGTCACCTGCACAGTGGTCAGCTCTGGTCTTTGTGTTGCTGACTTCAGAAAAGGAGCTGGATGTGTTTGACCTGAAGAAATACTCCAGATCAGAGGAAGGTCTTCTGAGGCTGCTGCCAGTGTTCAAAGACTCCAGTGCATTTCTGTGAGTACATAAAATGACATACAAGAACTAATCATCAGGAAGAAATATTCAGGTTAAAGAAAAATATGCATTATAATATGTGTTTAATATTATATTGAAAACATTGAATAAATGCATTGATTTTCACATTAGTATAACAATATGACCATACAACTCTAGGAGACAGAAGAAGAATCTATATGTTGTTTGGGAGAATTAACCAAATGCATCTGCCATTGTCCTTCTACACTAAATTAACAATGTGTTTGAAGTCATGATCTCTTTGTCAGGCTGTGGAGTCACAGAGGAAGGCTGTGCTTCTCTGGTCTCAGCTCTGAGGTCAAACCCAACACATTATTTGTAAATGGGTAACAGCGTAAACAGAGAAAGCTAAGCGTATCATTTTAATACAACCTGTCTGTCATTGTATTTCTTCTGTGTTTGCAGACTCACTGGCTGTAAACTCACAGACACATCCTGTAAAGTGTTGGCCTCAGTTCTCAGTTCAAACCCCTCACACCTGAGAGAGCTGGACCTAAGTAACAATGACCTGAAGGATTCAGGAGTGAAGCTGCTCTCTGCTGTACTGGGGAATCCCCACTGTAAACTGGAGACTCTGAGGTCAGTATTATCAGATATGAAAGTACTTTATGCATGTAGTTCTCCCATTTGAAAAAGTCGTAATTATTCGGACATATTACTTATAGTGTATTAAAGTAGTCATAAGTTTAGCATGTTGTCCCATATTCCATGCCTGCTGTCACGTTTCTCTAAGACAGAACCCAGAAGCAGACCAGGTGAGTAAAATGAAGGTGACTATTTATTGGTAGTCTTGATGTGTAATTTGAGTGATCCAGGAGACGGAGCGGCAGCGGAAGTGAGTTGATGAGAGTAGATGGGTGGATTCAATGACGTCACTGTATCCACCGACGGCCAGGCAAGGGAGTTGAATGTTCCGGGAGGATGACTGTAGACAGAGTAACCAGTAACAAGAACAAAACAACAAGACTAGCTCAGGAAACATGAGGCTGTTCGTTGCTAACGATCCAGCAGGGAATGGATGTCAGCTCAGGGCTTATGAAGAGGTGATGATCAGGACCAGGTGTGCAGAAGGTTGATGAGATGCAGGTGTAGGGTAATCACTAGATCTCCCGCCTAACTTCGTCGCCTAGCAACCAGATAGGTTTCTGAACGCACCCTTAGACACCAAACAAAAAACAGTCAGCTCAGGCAGAAACAGACTCAGGAAGCGGGATTCCTGACACCTGCAGTGAGGCTTGTGATTCTACTAACTTGTTGAATTCATTAGCAGTTGGTCTTGGTTGTGTTTTGGATGATGTTTTTCCTAATGGATACTGATTAGTAAATAATGTCCTGTCATTTTGGAGTCACTTCACTTCTATTGTCAGTGACTTCTACATTCATGTGGATGCTACCATGATTATGAATAACCATGAATGAATCATGAATGATGATAAATGAGAAACGGAGGCACAAAGATCAAACCCCCTCTGTTATTGGTAATGGTGAGAGGTTAGCATGTTTTGTTGTATCCACTGTTATTGGTAATGGTGAGAGGTTAGCATGTTTTGTTGTATCCTCTGTTATTGGTAATGGTGAGAGGTTAGCATGTTTTGTTGTAGCCTCTGTTATTGGTAATGGTGAGAGGTTAGCATGTTTTGTTGTAGCCTCTGTTATTGGTAATGGTGAGAGGTAAGAATGTTTTGTTGTAGCCTCTGTTATTGGTAATGGTGAGAGGTTAGCATGTTTTGTTGTAGCCTCTGTTATTGGTAATGGTGAGAGGTTAGCATGTTTTGTTGTAGCCTCCTTTATTGCTAATGGTGAGAGGTTAGCATGTTTTGTTGTAGCCTCTGTTATTGGTAATGGTGAGAGGTTAGCATGTTTTGTTGTAGCCTCTGTTATTGGTAATGGTAAGAGGTTAGCATGTTTGTGTAGCCTCTGTTATTGGTAATGGTGAGAGGTTAGTATGTTTTCTTGTAGTCTCTGTTATTGGTAATGGTGAGAGGTTAGCATGTTTTGTTGTAGCCTCTGTTATTGGTAATGGTGAGAGGTTAGCATGTTTTGTTGTGGCCTCTGTAACTTTCTCACTCATTATGATTCATGATTCATTCATGATTCTTCTTAATCATGGCATCATCAGAATTTCGTTTTTAATCGTGAATCACATACAGTTGAAGTCGGAAGTGTACATACACTTAGGTTGGAGTCATTAAAACGTGTTTTTCAACCACTCCACAAATTTCTTGTTAACAAACTATAGTTTTGGCAAGTCAGTTAGGACATCTACTTTGTGCATGACACAAGTAATTTTTGAAACAATTGTTTACAGACAGATTATTTCACTTATAATTCACTGTGTCACAATTCCAGTGGGTCAGAAGTTTACATACACTAAGTTGACTGTGCCTTTAAACAGCTTGGAAAATTCCAGAAAATGATGTTATGGCTTTAGAAGCATCTGATAGACTAATTGACATAATTTGGATGTATTTCAAGGCCTACCTTCAAACTCAGTGCCTCTTTGCTTGACATCATGGGAAAAAGAAAAGGAATCAGCCAAAATCTCAGAAAAAAAGATTGTAGACCTCCACAAGTCTGCTTCATCCTTGGGAGCAATTTCCAAACGCCTGAAGGTAACACGTTCAATCAATAGTACGCAAGTCTAAACACCATGGGACCACACAGCCATCATACCATCCCAACTGTGAAGCACGGCGGTGGCAGCATCATGTTGTGGGGGTGCTTTGCTGCAGGAGGGACTGGTGCACTTCACAAAATAGATGGCATCATGAGGCAGGAAAATTGTGGATATATTGAAGCAACATCTCGAGACATCAGTCAGGAAGTTAAAGCTTGGTCACAAATGGGTCTTCCAAATGGAAAATGACCCCAACGATACTTCCAAAGTTGTGGCAAAATGGCTTAAGGACAACAAAGTCAAGGTATTGGAGTGGCCATCACAAAGCCCTGACCTCAATACTATAGAACATTTGTGGCCAGAATTAAAAAGCGTGTGTGAGCAAGGAGGCCTACAAACCTGACTCAGTTACACCAGCTCTGTCAGGAGGAATGGGCCAAAATTCACCCAACTTATTGTGGGAAGCTTGTGGAAGGCTACCCAAAACGTTTAACCCAAGTTAAACCATTTAAAGGCAATGCTACCAAATACTAATTGAGTGTATGTAAACTTCTGACCCACTGGGAATGTGATGAAAGAAATAAAAGCTGAAATTAATCATTCTCTCTACTATTATTCTGACATTTCACATTCTTAAAAGAAAGTGGTGATCCTAACTGACCTAAGACAGGGGACTTTTACTAGGATTAAATGTCAGGAATTGTAAAAATTGAGTTTAAATGTATTTGGCTAAGGTGTATGTAAACTTCTGACTTCAACTGTATGTATTAAAATACCCTCAAATAAAAGGTGACATTATATACTG